>NC_059429.1:1324333-1339519 GCF_021028975.2 Sphaerodactylus townsendi
CAGCCTGGAAACCACACAGCACCCCATATAGAATATATTTGTTTGTTTATTACATCATCAGAATATGTTAAGGATCCATAATGTGTTACATTACAAATATTGTATTGCATGCAGGCCAAATTCCCACTGCCGATTAATCCCGGGATACTCACCTGAAATATCCAGGTTTCACAAAGAACTCCCCACGGCTGAACGACCGAACACAGATTCATCCCGGTTCTGGCACTCCCCACCCCCCATCACGTGTTTTTCCCGAACCTCCTTGAATGTGAACCTTTAGAAAAAAAAGTCTCCAATCCAGATCGGTGGGGAGGTTCGGGGGTCTAATGTGGTTTCAAATTTCCCACTGTAGAGAGTGACGCAAATGCCTTCCAGCCAATCAGAGTGCGACGGGCTGTGTGCGATGTGCGCGCAGCCTTTTTTTGTTTCGCGCCGGCTGAGTCTATCATTGTAACGTGTGCACGAGAGAACATTACTTGCTTAAATGTGTGCATGAAAGAACTGTACTCGCTTCAACGTTAGCATGGTTTTTTCGCGCAAAAAACCCAACTTCCCGCCCCAACATGACACAACAGCCAATCAGGGTGAGGAAGAGCCGCTGAGCAGATAGCGCATTGGATCGCGCAGTAGTGGGGATTGCTGCACTGTTTGACAGCGTGATTGAGATGGATGTCCTCATCACACACACGCAAGGGAGGGTGAAACCTCGATGAAAAAGTGCCTTGTTTGAAACCTGGTTGCATCTGTATTTAATTTTCAGCGGGATTCGGCCTTTATAGATAACACAACTGGGTCCCACAAGACCATTTTCAACCTTTGAGAGCCAGACACGTTTCCACCCAAGGAAACCTCAGTGGTCAGAGGTAAACTATGAAGCCTCTAATAGCCTCAGTCTCACCTGTCACTTCCAAAGGTACCAGGTCTTGTTCGTCGTGAATCCCAACCACTACTTCACAGCGATACAGCCCAGCGTCACTGGCCCGGGCAGCCCAAAGCAGCAGCGTTGCATTGTAGCGGTGGTGGGGATAGCCCGGCAGGGAGACCCTCCCTTCATACCCCTTGGAAATCTTCACCACGTTGTCTTTGGCCACCAGCACCGAGATGTCCTCTGGCTGCCCCGTTGCCGACTGCACTTTGCTCCACTTGATGCGCGGTGGGTCAGGCAGGTCGTTGGGGCCAAGTGAGGTGGAGGGCTGCAGCAGGAACAGGCAAGGAAGGGCCACCGGCTCGGCCAGGCCCACCTGGAGGGGCTGATGGTGGACTTTGTTGATCTGGATCACCTTCCCAGTCTCCTGGGAGCCTGCGGGCAAGAGAAGAAAATGAAGACGAAGGAGAAGGAGAAGGAGAAGAAGGAGAAGAAGAGGAGGAGGAGGAGGAGTTGGATTTAAATCCCCCCTTTCTCTCTTGTAGGAGACTCAAAGGGGCTGACAATCTCCTTTCCCTTCCCCCTCTCACAACAAACACCCTGTGAGGTGGGAGGGGCTGAGAGAGTCCTGAGAGAACTGTGACTAGCCCAAAGTCACCCAGCTGGCATGTATTGGAGTGCCCAAGCTAATCTGGTTCATCGGATAAGCCTCCACAGCTCAAGTGGCAGAGTGGAAAAACCCAGTTCTCCAGATTCTCTTAACCACTACGCCATGCTGGCTCTTTGAGGGAGGGGGAAAGGTCCAAACAAGCCTTCAAGCCTTGCCCCAGTTTCTCCTGTGCAGAGAGTCACTCACTCCAGGGTGAGAAATTCCTGGAGGTTTTGTGGGTGGAGCTTGGAGACAGAAAGATTTGGGAAGGGATCTTGGACCTCAGTGGGCAATAAGGCTATAATGGAGCACTGGTGTAATGCCCATTGGGCAAGGTGGGCAGCTGCCCAGGGCATCACCTTGTGGGGGGCATCAAAATGCTGGGTTTGTTTTTGGGTATTTTTAGTTGTTTTCCATTTTGGCCTGCCCTGATGATACCCCCCAGGTTTGGTGCAGTTTGGTTCAGGGGGGCCAAAGTTATGGACCCTCAAAACTGTAGCCCCCATCTCCTATTAGCTCCCATTTGCAAAGCCTTTTATTGGCATAGACAACAGTACAACAATAATAAAAATGGATTAAAAAGCATATACAATACAGAAAATAAATGTTAGGTCGAGAAGGAAATCTACTGGCGTTTGGTAATTTCCAGGAGAGAAAGATCTGCCACTATCATGCAGAGAGAGGGATCAGGGTTGTCCAACAAGAGTAGTGTAATCTAATTAAAATGATGAGATCTGGTAAAGGTAAAGGAGTAAGATTCACATACTTGGATCTGATTTCATTGAATCTGAGACAGTGTAGTAATTGGTGGGCCAGAGGAACAGCTGAATACCATCATTACATGGGCACAATCTTTTAGCCTTTTTTTCTTGCTTATTAAAATCTGCCATGTAACAAGGCATGGGCGTAACATTAAACCTGGCAAGCATTATGGCTCTCCTTTGGGCAAGGGTTTATTAAAAGTATTACAGGTAGTGTTAAGTGGCCCCATTCAAATGGGAGAGAAAAATACAGGGGGGAGCATGTTTTCTTGGCTGCGGTGATTAGAGTTAGAGAACTCTCTCTATCCAATAGTTGATACCCAATTTTCTATAAGCTTCTGAATGGGACAAAGGGCAAAGTGAATCCACTGACAGTCCAATAGAAGAGGCCATTTTTTCTTCAATTATGGGAAACCAGGGGTTGGAATGGAGTGTCAAGAGAGAGCAGAACCCAGTGGACCAAGGGAATTACAGTCCGAGAGAAAATGAACTGGCAGCCAGAATCTAAAAGCCTTCAGCCAAGCGGCTGATTCCAAGGAGTTTTGACCTAGCCTCAGACAAAAAAAAGGGCTACATAGGGCAGGCAATTTGGGGGATTAGCTCCCATTGGAAACAATGGGGGTTGAGGGACCCACAGGAGTCCATAACTTTGGACTCAACAGACCAAGCCTCCTGAAACTTGGGGGGTAGCATAAGGACAGTCTTCTGATGATACGCTGAAATTTTAGTGCTGATATGTCTAAAAATTCCCCCCCTGCACGCACCAATGTCCTGGTGCAAAAAAAAAAATGGTCGTGGTGAAGTGGCCGACCATGGGGGGAGGGGGGGGGGCATCCAACTCAGGTTTTGCCCAGGGCTA
The DNA here is from genome assembly GCF_021028975.2 of Sphaerodactylus townsendi. Taxonomy (NCBI): domain Eukaryota; kingdom Metazoa; phylum Chordata; class Lepidosauria; order Squamata; family Sphaerodactylidae; genus Sphaerodactylus; species Sphaerodactylus townsendi. The sequence continues at coordinate 1,327,468 of NC_059429.1, forward strand.
CAGTTTGCCTCGTTACGCCCCTGTGATGGAGTGCCTTCTGCAAAACAGCCACTCCCTCTCAGGAAACTTATCTGTGTCCTCTAGAGATCAGTTGTGATTCTGGAAGATTTCCAGCCCCACCTGGAGGTTTGCAAGACATGCAATGGCACATCTGGGGGTATAAGAGGGAGCAGACAGCCCAAGGGCCATTTGCCTGGGTCACGTGAGGGTGCATTTTGGCCACCTGCCCCCCATCCCTCCCTCTCCCCCTCCCCACAGCCCAGGTCAGCGCACCCTCCCTGGCCTTGACTCTGCCCCCAGCATGTGCGTTGCCAACTTCGGTGCCACTCATATGGAAGGAAGGTTTGTGGGGGGGAGTGGGGAGTTTGGCAAGGGGCACAGTGGGGGGAGTTTGGCTGGGGGCGTGGTGCGAGGGGGCACAGCACACAGGGCAAGCACCGAGCACCGTTTTGTAAAGGTACTCCACTGGCATTGTAGACTCTTTTGAAGGGGTTATCTGGATGTCCTGGATTGCCAAAAAGATAAATAAGAGGGTTTTACATCATATCAAGCTTAAATTCTCCCTAGAAGTTTGTGACTAAACTGAGACCATTGTAATTTGGTTACATGCTAAGAAAGTGAGGCTCCCTGGAAAAGACAATAAGGCTAGGAAAAGTTGAAGTCTGCAGGAAAAGAGGAAGACCCAGCTAGGAGGGTCCTGACACGATCCTCATGGCGAACCCATATAAACGTGCGCTCCGCCAGCTGCGCTGGCTTTGGGTGGAGCACCAAGTTAGATTGAAGGTTCTTGTACTAATGCACAAAGCTCTAAATACTCTGGGATCTGCATACCTGCAGGACTGTTTCTCCTGGTATGTCCCTCAAACAGCACATGGATCATCAGATCTAACTTACTGGTGATCCCCGGTCACACGCCCTTGAGAAAGTAACAGGTTGGGCACTCCTCTTCTGTGTCCCTTGTGACTCTGCTTCGATATCTCAGGATGGAGGGGGAAGGGGGGAGGGAGCGTTGGGGCATAAAAAGGTGTTGTTTGAAGGCAGTTCTCAGAACTGGCTTCTTTTGCCCATGCCGCTGTCTGCCAATAAAGGCTTCTGACTGAAATCACTGAGTCCAATATTGGTTGCAGATCCGGGGCTTGACATTCAGCCAGTTGAGTGATTTTGTATATGTTTTTGAATGGCCCCACGAACTTATGTCCCAGCTTCTTGCACCCCTACCTGTGCAAGGAAACCCCATTGAATTTCAATTCCTAAATGTCAAGCTATGGATCTGCAACCATTATCGGAGTCAGTGATTTCAGTCAGAATCCTTTGTTGACAGACAATGGCATGGCCAAAAGAAGCTGGTTGTGAGAACTGCCTTCAAACAACACCTTTTTATATTGTGTTATGTTGTTATACTCTGCCCTGACCCCAAAAGGAGAGGGAGACCTATTAAATCTTAAAAATCTTAAAAATTAGATGGATTGAACCTATAAAGGAAGCCGCGGCCTTCAGTTTGCAAGACCTGAGAATGTCTGTCAGTGATAGCATGTTCTGGAGATAATTAATTCATAGGGTAAGCATAAGAGAAGTGACTGGACAGCACAGCACAGAACAGACACCAGTTAACAGGTGTTCAGTGGCCAAAATCAGGTCTCTGCAAAAGCCTCTCTCTCTACCTTTGTGTGACCCCTCCCTAAGGGCAGCCTGCCTCCTGCCAGAGAGCTTCTCCATGGGCTTGGAACATGGCAGTTTCCTGTTCCCCATCATGGCGTCATGTGCTAAAACCCCCCCCTGCAGTCTTGCAGAATCAGATCACCCAGTCCAGCATTTCAGAAGTCCATAAGCAAGGCATGAAGATGGCCAGCTCTCCCCTGCTGTTCATTCCCAGCAATCTGGGCTTCTGGATAGACTACATTTGAGGGTGGAGGTTCTAGCATATTGAAATAGCCATTAATAATGCTATTTTTCCTTTGTGAAACGTGTCGTTTAAAAGGTCATCTAAACTCTTGCTCTTTGCGATGGCTTGTAACAGAGATTTCCGCCCCCCCTCCCGGCAAGCAACAGCTGACTTATTGTGGCCCCTTATGGAGTTTTTAATGCAAGAGACATTCAGAGGTAGTTTGCCATCACCTGCCTCCACATCACAACCCTGGTCTTCCTTGATGGTCTCCCTTCTAAATGCTAACCAGGGCTGACTACGCTTAGCTTCCAAGATCTTGGCTAGCCACATGTTAATTATTGCTAGGGTGTTGTGGGTTTTCCGGGTTGTATGGCCATGTTCCAGTAGCATCCCAGTAGTAAAATTCCAGCATTCCAGTAGTAACAACCCAGAAAACCCACAACACCCTAGTGATTCCGGCCGTGAAAGCCTTTGACAATACCTTAATTATTGTGTTTTTCTTGAAGAAGTTCAAGCTGACCCATTTTGTTGGGGAACTTTGAATATGAATGTAGTAAATTCATAATTTAAGAATCTCAGAAACACAGAGCTGGAAGTGACTCTAAGGTCATGTAGCCCAATTTCCTGCACTATGTTGGAAATTAACAGCTGTCCCCACCCACCCACCTACCAACCCCTACTCTGTGCCCAGAGGAAGGCAGAACATCTCCTGGATTCCTGGATCAATCTGGTCTGGAGGAAAATTCCTTTCTGAACCCAAAGTGGCGATCAGCATTACCCTGGGCATATAAGAGAGGGCCATAAGACTTGGGGGTACCACTTGAATGAATGTCAGATATTTGAATGTCAGAGACTGGCTTACATTATGCATGTTTACCCAGTGCTCAAGGATCCATTAGAGCTGAATAACACAATTGGAAACAGAAGAGAATTTCTACAAATAAAAAGGGTTTTCCTTCATCATTACTGGTGGGGTGCCCGTAAAAGAGGCTGTTTGTACGTTGGGAGATCAGTTCCTGCATGCTTGTGATCGACTTAGAATGCCAGCTCAATAAAGAACTTGAAAAGTTACTTTTGGCCTGGACTTTACTGGTTCCTTACAGTACTGGCACATAATTTGAGAAGGTGCTGGGTCACCCCAGACCTGCCGCTGTGGATGGCCTGAGGGTTGCCAGCTCTGCGTTGGAAAATCCCTGGAGATTCAGAGAGTGGAGCCTGGGAAAGGCAGAGTTTGTAGAAGGGGGGGGGGGGGAGAGCCTCAGCAGGGCACAATGTCATACAGTCCGCTCTTCAAGGCAGCCTTTCCCCCCAGGGAATTGATCACTGTACCGCCTTTGCTGGCCTCTGCAGTGGCCTCGTCAATCAGCAACGTGTGCGTGGTGGACTCCCTGCTCATTCCCCAGACTGATTTTTGGCTACAGCCGGCTGGACCCAATTGGGGGATGGGGAGGAGGGAGGCCAAGAGAAGCAGAGCCGATAGCTGATCGCCCCGGCAGCATCAATGCCACGAGCCACCTGCTGTTCTTTTAAAGGTGACTCTTGGACTCTGGCATCAGTGTGGCCAACTCTCCTATGAGACAAACCACATACGTTGCTGGAATTCTGTAGCTGGAACTCCCTTGGGGTTATTGGGCACAGACTTAAGTTGGATCACAGATGCCATCCTGGGGAAGGGAGGCTGCTGCTCCCATCTCCAGGTGAAGAGTGGGTGTGTCCCATGTGAAGATGGAAAAAGGGCAGGCTGGCTGGCCCCAATCCCAAATCTCCAGGTGGAGATTGGGGGTGGGGTGAGCTCCACTCACCGGCCTTCAACTGTGCCCGTCCTGGTGGGGGCACAGCTCGGGGGCAGGCACAGTGCCTGGGTTAGCCCTGGGCACCGTTTTGTGTAGCTACGCCACTCGATATCCACCAGGACACCCCTAGGCCCTGCCTGCAGGATGGCAGCCCTATAAATCGCAGAGTGGCTTCTGCATGGAGAAAGGATTCGGCTGAGGAAAAGGACTGCATTTTAAGAGAGAAATTATCCTTTTTGTACAGTTTTTTGAAAGCCGTTTTCTTACCACCAAAGCAAGGGAAAGCTTCATCGATACCACTAATTATGCAAAGCCGTTAAGAGCAGTTATCCCCACCATAAACAGCTCAGCGGCACATGGAGCGGCTGCTGGCCTGCAGGCCTGGGGGGGGGAGGGGGGAGAGTGGGATGTGGGGGGGGAGCATCACGGGTCTGATTGGGAAAGGGAATTATGAGAGAGATAAAAGGATCACGGAGAGAAACGTGCGCTGGGGCTATGTGGGCTGGAGGGAACTGTAAATAATGGCTTTTTTTCTTTTTTACTGAGGTGCTAAGAACACTTGAGAGCTTGGAATAGCATCCTTGAGGGCCAGAAAGAGGGAAACAACCATTACTTTAAAAAAAAGTCACAAGAACATCAGAAGAGCCCAGCAGGAGCGAATCAAAGGTCCATCTACGCCAGCATCTGTTTCACGGTGGGGGAAATTGCTGCCAAATCACAGCTGATCTACAGCCGTGGGTTTTCAAGGCAAGAGGAGTTGCGGAGTGTGTGTGCCATTGCCTGCCTCTGCAGGGCCACCCTGCGCTACCTTGGCGGCTTCCCGTCCAAATACTAACAAGGGTTCACCCTGCTCAATTTCTGAGATCTGATGAGATCGGATTAATCTGGAACATCTAGATAAGGAAATTGTAACACTGGTATATAGAATGGTTTATACCAGCGGCCAACAGATACTTATAGGAAAGACCTGCTGGCATTCACAGGTATACTATCTCTGAACAAGGAAGCTCCATTAAATTATTGTGCCTAATGACAACTGACACCCCTGTTCTCTCCTGGAATTTTTGTCTGGGGCATGCCTTAGATTCCAAGTCAGACCTCAAGTGATTGATGGGTACATTGAGTCAAACTAGACTGAAGGTATGAAAATAGGGAAGGCATGAAACTGATTTGATTGGAGCATTGAAGAAGAAGAAGAAGAAGAAGAGGAAGAGGAAGAGGAAGAGGAAGAGGAAGAGGAAGAGGAAGAAGAGGAGGAGGAGGAGGAGGAGTTTGGATTTATATCCTCCCTTTCTCTCCTGTAGGAGACTCAAAGGGGCTGACAATCTCCTAGCCCTTCCCCCCTCACAACAAACACCCTGTGAGGGAGGTGGGGCTGAGAGAGCTCCGAGAAGCCGTGACTAGCCCAAGGTCACCCAGCTGGCGTGTGTGGGAGTGCACAGGCTAATCTGAATTCCCCAGATAAGCCTCCACCGCTCAGGCGGCAGAGCGGGGAATCAAACCCGGTTCCTCCTGATTAGAATGCACCTGCTCTTAACCACTACGCCCACTGCTGCTCCCTGAGGCAGGGAGAGGCATGTCTACATGGGAGAGCAGGCGCTGGTGAGAAAACACCTTTGGTGGGGAAGGGTGGCCTTGTCTGTCAGGATTTTACAGGAGGGAGGGAGGGAGGGGGGGAGGGAGGGAGGGAGGGGGGGGAGGGAGGGGGGGAGGGGGGGCTAAAGCCACCTGCCTGGGATCACATGGGCTTCTGGAAAGATCTCTCTCTTCTTTCAGCAAAAAAGCGGCACATATAGTGGCACTGATAGACTGCACAGACACCCAGACTGAGCGCTTGCCTATATAGTGTAGAGTTTGCCATTCCTATGTTTAGTGTAAATTTATTTTGTTATTTAGTACAGTTCTACAGAACAACACACTGGCATCTCTGTCCTATTGGCAATAAACGCATATGTTGTGTCGTTGTACCTTCAAAGACACCTCCCTCAAAACAAACAAACAAAAAAGGAAAAATGACAGATGCGCCAAATTGGCAGTGAAAACTAACTTTATTCCTGCACTTTTTACATGGACGTTGCAGGTGGCTGGGGGAATCACGAAGCGGCAGAAAATGGCAGGCATGAGTTGCCCACAAAACAGAAGTGAGAGCTCTGTGTGTGTGTGGGGTGTGTGTGTGTGAGTAAAATGTTTCTGGCTCTTTGCACATCAAACAGGAAATGTTTCCAAAATAGCTTCAGGAAAAAAAGACCTGATTTTAAATGAAATGTTTTCAGGAAAAATAAAACGTTTTGCAAACGTTTTAGGGGGGGAAACGGTGCGGAACTCCACCCCAAAATGTTGCATTTTGTGAACTGAAAACGCTTTATTTGTGTTGTGAGGAATCAGCCCCTGTTCGTATTTGGATGGGAGACCACCAAGGAATGCTAGGGTCAAGCTGCAGAGGCAGGAAAGTGCAAACCACCTGCAAGCAATTCTTACCTTGAAAAATAGGGGTTGCCATAAGTTGGCTGGGACTTGGCAGGAAAAACAGAAAGTGTTGCATCAACATAGGATGGGATGTAGGGTTGCCACCTGTGGGTTGGGATGTTCCTGTGGGACCTCAGCAGGGTCTCATGCCATAGAGCCCACCTTCCAAAGTAGCCATTTCCCACCCACCTCCCAAGAGAATTGACTTCTGTTGCTTTGAGATCAGCTGTAATCTGGAGAGGTCTCCAGCCACTCCCATTATGTGGTAAACCACTACTACGTCAATTACTGGAGCGGTGGAGCTCATATGGGAAACCCCTTGGTGGCATGTCAGAACACGGCCCCCAGGGGGACTGGCTTAGGAAAAATGAAGGCCCCGCTGCTGCTCCCCTGCACTGGTGGTCACAGCAATGGCAGCAGGCGGAGAATAGAGATCTCCTCGGATAACCACTGGTCTCCAGCTGACAGAGATCAATTTACCAGGAGAAAATGGCTGCTTTTGAAGGTGGCCTGTATGCAGTGGCGTATCTGCCAGAGGGACATGTGGGGTCAATTGTCCCTGGGCGCCCCCATTAGATCACGTGGGGGTGTTCTTGGCCTGGGTGCTCGGGCCGGGAGCCTGCCACGGGCCTGCTGGTCATCCCTCAGCCTCGCCCTGCCCTGCCCGGCTGCCCGGGACTGCCACAGCTGGCTAAGCCAAGTGGGACGCAGGGGGGCGGAAAGGTGAGGTGGGGGAAGCACCCAGAGCAGGTGCTGCCCCAGGTGCCATCCCCCCGGTACACCTCTGCCGGCATGGCATGACACTGTGCCGAGGTTCCTGCTCTCCACAAACTCCTCAGGCTCCACCCCCAAATCTCCAGGCATTTCCCAACCTGGAGCTGACAACCCTAAACAGCGGGGACTCTGCAGGGAAGTGCCAACATGGGGGGGGGGGGGGTTCGTTTTCACACTGTTTTCTGTCCACTTGTGCTCAGTTCCCCCCATGAAATCCATGCAATTGGTAAATGCCAGTTCTGGGTCAGTTGTAAATAAATGGCAGGAGAAATGAAGGAACAGAAAGCTCAGGAACATGAGTGACAGAAGGTGCACAACGACCATGACCCAGCAAATAAGGGGGTGCGAGTCGTCCACCCCTCATTCAGCACTATCCGCCAGTGCGAAAAAGAAAAAGAACACCATTTCTAGGACGAGAGTGAGAGAGCTGCAGGCAGACGGGAGGTCCGAGTGTCCAGCCCCTGGGGAGATTACTCGACAAATTTCAGCATGATTTGACCCTACCACTTCCCAGCTGGCCCCTTTCCTGCAGAGAAATACCTGGACCACCAACAATTGCGTGCTTTAGGGGAGGCTCCCCATTGTATCTTTGGGGGGGTCACTTCAGACAGTGAGGTGTGTGGAAACACAACCCGCATTTAAACCTTAACACTCTTTTAAAAAAACGGGGAGTGGAGAGAATTGGAGAATGTTTGCTTCAAAGTTCATCCCTAAAAATGAAAAATATGCAGCAGGTGGTAGCCCTTTGGGGAAACGCGGTTCTCGGGTGCGCAAAAATGGACTGAATTTGTCAACCATGGCTGTTATCATATGCCTATTATATCCCTAAGAAACGATACTTTACAGGACAGTACTGCCCAGTGTGCCACGGTTTTCCGACGAGGCCACTCTTCGCCAGGAGGATATTTTGCATCAGAGCTTGCAGAAAGATCATTAAATCAGGTATGCCTGTCTTAGAGCCCTCTCGGTTGCCCTGATCAGCTACAATTTGTTTTCCTCTCGCTGCCTCAGTTTCCCTCCAGGTACCTGCTTGTCCTTTCTCAGTGGTGTAGGAGGTTAAGAGCTTGTGTATCTAATCTGGAGGAACCGGGTTTGATTCTCCACTCTGCCGCCTGAGCTATGGAGGCTTATCTGGGGGATTCAGATTAGCCTGTACACTCCCAAACATGCCAGCTGGGTGACCTTGGGCTAGTCACAGCTTCTCGGAGCTCCCTCAGCTCCACCTACCTCACAGGGTGTTTGTTGTGAAGGGGGAAGGACAAGGAGATTGTAAGCCCCTTTGAGTCTCCAACAGGAGAGAAAGGGGGATATAAATCCAAACTCCTCCTCCTCCTCCTCCTCTTCTTCTTCCTCTTCCTCTTCTTCTTCTTCCTCCCTTCTGTGCCCATCTAAAGGAGTCACAGTGATATGCCACGGTTTAAAGTGAGGCTGGAAGCATCTCCCCCACTTCTCCTGTCTGTGGTTTTGTTTTGTTTTTAATATCCTGCCCTTGGGAGAGTTCTAGAATGGTCAACAGCATTCACCTGTGTTGTCGAAGGCTTTCACGGCCGGAATCACTGGGGTGTGGTGGGGTTTCCGGGCTGTATGGCGGTGTTCCAGTAGCCTTTTCTCCTGATGTTTTGCCTGCATCTGTGGCTGGCATGTTCAGATTATCCTCTAAAGATGTCAGCCACAGATGCATGTGAAACGTCAAGAGAAAATGCTACTGGAACACGGCCATACAGCCCAGAAACCCCACCACACCCCAGCATTCACCTGGTTGATGTTTTTGTGATTGGTACTTGGCTGTTGGCATCTGGACCTCTGTGTCTATGTGCAACTTTCAAACTGAAAAGGGGGGGAGGGAATCCACATGTGTGGTTCGTGACATCAGAGTTCTCTAAGAATCAGATGTCTGAAGGGAAAATGTGCCCTGGATGAGTGGCTGGACAGAGGGTGCCAGCAGCTCCCCCCTGCCCCCCGCCTGTCTTACCTTCATCCTTTATTCATGCCTGGATTCCTGTTACCATTCATAGTTAATGAGCCACCCATGGACGGCAGCCAGAGGCAGGCACTGTTCTTGTGACTCCCTGGATCACAGCACTGTTTGGGAGGTGGGATTTTGTCCCGTTTCTTTCCATGGCTGGATCCATCTCTATACTAATGACTAATCTGGGGAGTCGTATACACTGAGAATAATACAGATTGGCAAGGAATAGACTACAATGACCTTCAGTCTAAAGGTCCAAAAAAGAAGACTGATCGTGTCAGGCAGGAAACGTCTTGCATTTGAACAGAAAACAAACACTTTTTATCACTGTAGAGACATTAAGAAAAGCAGTGCAGGCTAAACACATTCACACGAGCGCTGACATCCACGCAAGCGAGCCCGTCGGCCGGATTCAAGGTGGAACCTCGATATTTTTTAGGCCTCGTCCTTTTTAAGCAGCCTTAAGTCCTTTTTAAGCAGCCTTAAATTCATCTGCTGGAGCCCAAAGCATTCCTGCTGGGACCTCGTGTTGAAGAAAGTCCATCGTGCCATGAGACCAACAGCAGGAAATGAGACACGGAGAGAAGCAGATTTTCAACTGGGCCTCAACTGGGTGGATTTGAACTCAGGTTAAGCAAAAGAAAAAAGTGGAAAGGGCAGCAGAGATTCCCTCCATCCCCTTTCAGAATGGGGGGCAGAGCCCAGGAATCCTTCCTTTGGGATCTGTGTCCAGGGCAAGCTGACCTGCATCAGGCTAGCCTGATCTTAACATAAGAACATAAGAACAAGCCAGCTGGATCAGACCAGAGTCCATCTAGTCCAGCACTCTGCTACTCACAGTGGCCCACAAGGTGCCTTTGGGAGCTCACATGCAGGAGGTGAAAGCAATGGCCTTCTGTGGCTGTTGCTCCCGATCACCTGGTCTGTTAAGGCATTTGCAATCTCAGATCAAAGAGGATCAAGATTGGTAGCCATAGATCGACTTCTCCTCCATCAATCTGTCCAAGCCCCTTTTAAAGCTATCCAGGTGAGTGGCCATCACCACCTCCTGGGGCAGCATATTCCAAACGCCAATCAGGCACTGCGTGAAGAAGTGTTTCCTTTTATTAGTCCTAATTCTTCCCCCCAGCATTTTCAATGGATGCCCCCTGGTTCTAGTATTGTGAGAAAGAGAGAAAGAGAGATCTTGACAGATCTCAGCAGCGAAGCAGGGCTCATCCTGGTGAGTATGTGGAGGGGAGGCCTCCAGGGAACGGCAGCGTCCTGGCGGGGAGGCCAAGCAACCTCTGAACATCTCTTGCCTTGAAAACCCGAAGGGGCCGCTAGAGGTCAGCTGTGACTGGATGGCAAAAAAAGAGAGGGCAGGTCTATGAGTAGGACGTGGGCACTCCATCCCTGAGAAGAGTCACAGCAGGGGGAAATGGTGCCTGGGACAAAATGACGCCCCTGTGCCCCCCGCGCCCTGTGGAAGCTCTGCCCCCCCATGCCCCACTTACCTGAGCAGCTGCAGGTCCTGGGCAGCCTGGCGGGGCTTAGTGGGGCGGGGCCAAGGGGTGCCCGGCTGCAGCCTCCAGCAGGCTGACAGGGCGGGGCCAGGCAAATGAGAGCCCTGTGGGGGCCCTGCTGGGCTGCTCCTTCAGTCTCCACTGGCTGAAGGAGCAGCCTGGCGGGGCCAGGGCTGGCCGAGGGGGGAAGGGGGAGGGATGTGTGGGCAATTTTCTACCCCCTGAAACCAAACGGGGGCCCGCCCAGGGCATTGTCCCCACCTGGCCCCGTGGTAGCTACGCCACTGCCCTGAGGACTAGAAACTTTCACAAAACCATAGTGGCTGCTCAGTTTCTTGGAATGCTGAATTCTGAGCCAGGGATAAGGGTCTTGCTCACAAGGGCAGCTGTGTCTTCTGCAGGAAGTGAAACACCATTTTGCTTGTTTGCAGAGGCACAGCTCTGGAGAAAGACATGTTCAGGGTGGGATATTCATTGGTAAACTGCCTCTGAGTGTGGAGGTTCTGCTTAGCCATCATGGCTAGCAGAGATGGGTAGGATTCTCCTTGGATTTGGGGACCTTTGTAAACTATCAGCTGGCGCCCTCCGTGCGGCAATGAGTTCAACACCTGAAGTTCTCCATGCAGCCTCGTCACTTACCCAAAACAGAGGTGGGCAGGAGGAGACATCCGAGCAGGATCCAACAGCCGACATTCCCCGTAAACTGGACCATCCTTGATCTGGAATTTTTAAAAAGGAAAAGAAAACAATTGTTCTGGGGACGGAAATCATTTGCTCCGTCTGCTGCTGCTGCTGGTGTTCAACAAGGGCTGCCAGGACTGGGTGGGGAAAATACCTTGAGGTGTTGAGGGTGTGGCCTAGGGAGGGAGGGGTTTGGGGAGGGGAGGGACTTCAGCAGTGTCCAATGCCACTGGGTCCGCCATCTATGGTGGTTTCTGCACAGGAAGTGACTGCAAACCGTGCTGCGACTCCTTCGGTTTCTCCCCAAAGGTTGCTAGTGCAGCCATTTCTATAAAACCCGGGTCGAGGGAAATATAACAGGCTGAGCCCATTTTGGGGGAGAGCCCTGTGCGAAGTCCTTCCCCCAAATGGGATAAACAGCTACCTCAGCCTGTTATATTGGGGCTGTGCGGAAACCACCTATGTGGCATCATACCCTACTGAAGTTCCTCCACTCTCTAAGCCCGATTCTCCTCAGGGTCTGTCCCCAAAATCCCCATGTATTGTTCAACCAGACCTGGCAGTCCCATCGATATGTCTCATCTAGGGTTACCAACTCCACCATTCCTGGAGATTTGGGGGTGTGGCCTGGAGAGGGGAGGGTTGGGGGAGGTGTAACACCAAAGGGCCCACCTTCCAGAGCAGGCGTTTTCTCCAGGGAAACATCGCTGTCACCTGAAGATCAACTGCCATTTGGGGACCCCTCCAGCCACAATCTGGAGCACGGCAGCCGCGCAATCCCAGGCCATTGATTAATAATAAGTACCATATTAAATGAATTAAAACATAAAACACATAATTAAAACAGATATAAAATGCCCTATAAAAATTTAAGGCCTTGCCAGGTCCCCATTCCAGACAAGAGTATCGTTCTACTTATCGTTCTACTACGTCAGGATTATTTCTGCTCTGGAGAGGATTTTTTAAAAAACGAAAAAAA
>NC_059429.1:1339619-1355266 GCF_021028975.2 Sphaerodactylus townsendi
TGTTATGGACTACAGTTCCCATCATCCCCTGCCAGCATCATGCTGGCAGGGGATGATGGGAACTGTAGTCCATAACATCTGGAGGGCCGCGAGTTTGACACCTATGCACCAGATGAACAACAGTTACAGATAAGCGCAACTTTGTGTTCATCATCGTCTCTTCACTTTCTGAGGAGGCAGATGTGAGCTTGTCACCATAACAATTGATTGTAAAGCTGCTCTCCCAACAGCTGCAACTATTCTGGAATCCACGTCAATGGAGCAACGTCGGAAGAACGTGGAGGGAGTGGACCCAGTAGCTGTTTTGCGGATATCCCGAAGATTGACACTGGAGAGGAAAACAGCAGAAGAGGCTTGGGCCCTGGTGAAACAGGCCTTAATGTAGAGTGTACCATCACCTCACCAAAGTCAAATCAATTGCAGAAACTACCTACCTAGACATGGTCTTTAGGGAAGCAGCTTTCCCCTTTTTGGGCACTTTCAAACTAATAAATTCTTGTTTGTCTTGTCTAAATGAAATTGTATGTTTTAATTTTAAATGTGGAATTTTAAAAATGAGTGCCCTTCTGACACTGAGTGGAGTGACTGCTCAGATGACAACTGAAGATTTGAGAAAAACAGGTAAAGTAATGTCCTGGGACATATGGAACTGGGAACTAACTGCCTTGGGTCTAAATTTTGAGCCAGGATATAGTACTATCTTATCAGGATGGTGAAAGTGGAACCAAATTGTAGAGCCGATAATTTGCCTACTCTCCTGGACGAGGTGATGGGGATCAGAAAAGATAAAGATAAGATAAAAAGATAAAAAAGACAATGCAGATGTTGCCGGTGGCTCAAAAGTGTATCTGATCGCCCTGAATTCTAAAAGATTTATATACATCTCAGATTCAGGTTGCAACCAATTTTCCCAAGTTCATAATGAATATAGCCTCAAACAGCAACGGTAAGAAAACTGACAGAGATTAGAACTGGAAAGGATGATGTGGAAAGGATGAGTGAGGAGCAGACCTTGATATCTTTCTCTGATCCAAAGGAATTATGGGAACTTCAAAGATCCCCCTCTAAGGAAGGAGAATATTTCCTACCAAGGGAAGGAAAGGGTGTCCTTGGACAGCAGAGGAGCTCAAATATGATGCCAGAACAGGACTGTGCTCATACAATCAGTGTGTATATTATTAGTTGACTATTAAGCAATGTGAGAGGGTTCTGGGAAGGAGGCGGTCAGCCAGACAAGGTAATTCTGCAGCCAAAAGCAATCCTCTCTCTGAACCGTTTTCATCTTGTCCCATTTTTTCCAGCAACTTTTGTCCGCTCTCTGAATGGCAACGTGAGACCCATGAAACCTCTATATTTGGAGGAATTTTGAAAGGAATATTGGGAGGGCTATTCTAACATGATGGCTTTCTAAGATCTGGGTCTTTATCAGGCTACCTGTGCATCTGTTTCACTGTATACCAGTGGTGGTGAAGATGTGGCACTCCGAGCCCTCTCTATGGGCACGTGCAAACAGAGTGGCTCCCCAAACCCACATCTAGGCTGGCCTGGGCCGCTGGGCTCGATTATTAGCATTAAACCTAAGACCTAGTTTTGGGAAAGCAGTTTAAATAACCCCGTTAAGCACTGTTAACCCGAGTGATTTTCATGCGAAGAACTAAAGCGCGATCCTTTACCTGGGAGCAAGCTTGGTTGCTGGCAATGGGGCTTGCTTATGAGTAAACCCTCCTAGGATCGCAATTCACCCATTGGAAGAATTGCACGGTTGCTTCAAAGCAAAGCCACCGACTACCACCAATCTTACTCCCGAGTAACGCACGCCTTGGAGCCAACCGTTTTTTCTAAACTAAAACCTAAGTATTCAGGTTAAATTGCCGTGTTGGCACTTTGCAATAAATAGGTGGGTTTTGGGTTGCAATTTGGGCACTCGGTCTCAAAAAGGTTCGCCATCACTGCTGTATACTCTGGCTTCTTAGTGTGTTTCTTGAATATATACCCTGGCAGTGACATAAGCATTCTTACATCATTAGTCTTCTTATACAAGTGGCTAAAAGTATCAGACCCGAGCAGCTTGCTAGTTCACACAGCTTCAGCTCATAACGTACCCAGAATAAAATGTGAATGTAGCTAAATCCAAAGGCCAGCCTTCTATAGGAAAAGTGGCAGGGCTATAATTCAGCTTCGGAAGTCAAATCTATATTAACTTGACAGCAGCAAGCTCATGGTCCCTGGCCCTGTTTCCCAGCACAAGGTGTTTCTGATTAGTACTGTCAGCTTGGTTTTAGTCAAAGAAGGCACATGCAAAGAGCGCATCTCTTGGCTCAAAGCAATGATTAAGATAAAAAACAAGGCCCAAACCCTTGGTCACGTTGTTTAGCTAATAAGAATCTTTGGCTTGCCGGAAACAGGAAAGATGTTCAAAACAGTGTGTCAACTTACCCACCACACTGTATTTTCGCAGATGAAGGTAAGATACTGATAGCGACTTAGGAAGAACACTTTAATACCCACAAGACAGATTGTAGCCGCCATCACACACCTGGTATCTGCAATGGTAAAAGACACCATCAGGAACACGAAACCTTCCTTAGAGTGGAATTGGCACTATGAACAAAGACCATTTCCACCCCATATTAAGCATAAATATGAGACCAAATCCTTGAAATGGCAGTGAATGCAAGCCACAGAAAGGCTTTTTGGTGCCAGAAAAATCTTTGCATTTATTTATTTATTTAAAATATTTATCAGCTGGCTCCCTCCCTTGCAAAGTTCAAGGTAGCTTTCAGACATAGATTAAACACACAGAATAAATACATTAAAAATATAAAACATTTAAAATTTCCACGGAGGACTGCTGCTAAACCTAACCAAATGTAGTCCTAAATGAAACTGTTTTCAGCTGCCTCCTAAAGATCTAAAGTGCATACCTCCCTGGGAGGGCTGTTCCATTATCAAGGGGATGCTACTGAAAAGGTCCTTCTCGTGTATTCACATGTTACTTGTGTAGAAGTCAGTAAGTCAATCCCTCCCCAACCAAGGTCAAAGAACAGCAAATTGCCCAAGGCCACTGACAGCTGTTTCATATATCATCCCCACCCCCCTGCCCCAGAATACAGGAAACACTTGTGTGTCATAACTTTCAAGGGACAAGGAGAGTTTACGGACCAGGTAGCTAAAACTGAGGTGAAGTTTTCAAATTGTGCTTTGTGTTTGATCTTGCCACATGAAGATTATTCCCACTCAGCAAAAATCTCATGTAAGATTGTGTAGGAGCAGGAATCAGATCTCCCATCATGGTGCAACAAACCTGTGAAACCACAGCTTCTGTGGAATGCAATACCTGCCATGCTGCATCAATGTAAAGATTTAGATTGTCCTCTGTTGTGTCTCCCAATAGCTGAAGCCCAGCTTCACCATCTGTTTAGTCAAGCAATGGCTAGCCAGAAATTTCTGGGAAACCCAAGAGGAGGATAGGAAGACAGCAGTTATTTTACTTCAAAAGCTGGTATCTGGGGCTATACTGCCTCTAATCACATTTGTCTAGCATGGCCGCTGACCAGACTCCATGACAGCAACACAATTTTCCAAAAGATTCCTTCAGGGCTAGTACAGGCAGCTTGCTGATGGCCATACTGAACTAGAGTGCCACACAGAAAAGATGACTTAGCCCACTGGATTGGGGGAATAAGCGCTACTCTAGTCTGGGGTGGTGCTGGTGCTTCTAGTCTACATCCTTGTTTAAGTCTCCACTTGTGGATTGAACAACACCGACCCAACCCAGACACAGTTAAGCACTGAAATCACACTGAAAATCAACAGGACATTAAGTATTTGGCTGGAATGTGCTGGTAGTTGTTGTTCTATCTATATATAGAGCTCAATATGTGTGAGCTCTGTCTGTGGTACTTTTGTGTGTGTGTGTGTGTGTGTGTGTGTGTGTGTGTGTGTGTGTGTGTGTGTACACACACACGGACATGCACACACGCATATACATACATACATACATACATACATACATACATACATACATACATACATGCATACATATAAAATCACACATATCGAGCTCTATTTTCCATTTTCCACTAGGCTGAAAGAAAGCTTGCCTCAAATGATTTAGTAGTAAGACGAGGCCTAGCCTGGCTACACTTAGCAGCTCAACAGGTTGCCTGTGTGGGAAACAGTCGATTCCAGATGCTCCGGAACCTCCCATAGCTATTCTGACAGGCAGAGAAGGTTGTCTTGAAGCACAAGCTCACCTTCCAACATTCCCAGAAGGAGAGCATCCTGGGAGAAATAAGAATAGCTCAATTCAGCAACCAGCAAGCAAACTCCGTGCTCAAAGACTACATCATATCCTGCCTTGGGACTTTTACCATCTATGCAAACCACCGTTTCCCCCCCTCTTTGAGGAGGGTTTCTTTTACTGAAAATTTAATGTCGGACGCTGGGAAGTTGTATGTAATGTTGTATTTATTGGGGTTTAATGATTTTATGACTTATGGAGCCTATTATTTATTTGTAATTTTATTCTATTTCGTGCTCTATCTGTCTGTTTACTCTGTTGTTCACCGCCCAGAGCCCTTCGGGGGAAGGGTGGTATATAACTCTGACGATAAATAAATAATGTAGGATAAGCATTTATTGACGGCAGAGCACGTGTGGAGATGCATCTGCGGCACCCTATATCATTCTAGTCACCCCCTCTGAAAATGATAAGTGTATAGCTGAAAAGGTGACAGAGTTGCTACCAAAATTATTAACGGGTCAGAGCACTTTGCCGAGAAGGAAAGGTTAAAAAATTTGTCGGTTTTTGTTATGCAGAGTTGTAAGTGGGATCATATACAGTTATAAGTGGAGATGGTTTTCTCCCTCTCCCTTAACACCAGTATTCTGGGACGCCAAAGGAAGTCAATGAGCAGTAGATTCAACACAGACAAAGCAGGGCTTTGCATAACCCAGTCTGTGGTACTTCCTGCCACAGGACACAGCAATGGCCGTTATTTGTTTCGATGTTTTTTAACTCTGAACTCTGAACGCATGTTGGTTCATGAGGCAGCTTGTAAACAAGAACAAAACAAAAATAAATAGAACCTTTATGTTCACAAGCGCTGTGTCTCTGAATTGCTAGGTGGTGAACAGCAATAAACAGCGAGGATGGGGGGGCACTCGTCGGCTTCCATGTCCCCCTGCTTGCGGGCCTTCCAATAGCATTTACTTGATCCCAAGGGGAACAGGGTGCTGCAGTAGATGCCCCTTTGTTCTGGTCCAGCAGGGTGGTTCTGACATTATTCTGTGGGTTGGCTATTCCAACTTGCATGTTGCTGTTTTAGGAAATGGATCTTAAAGACGACTCCGTGTGCATTTCTTCCTGGAGCGTCCCGTATCACAAGCCTTTCTGCAAAAGCTGCTTACATTGTTTCTAGCCCACCAATTAAAAGTTTCCTCTGTAGAATTCCACACGTTTCCCCCCCATTTTGGTCCAAAAACAATTCCAGGCAAATTTTTGTCCATTGTTTCAAAAAATACTTTTACAGTGATGTTTCAAAGCAGGCTTACCTCACAGTGCGGTCATACTGAAATGTTTCTTTCTTTCCCGCCCAAACGGTGAGCTGTTTTCTACACCCCACTTACAGTCGCCAAAAGTACCCTTCAGTGCCTGCACTGCATCACGATTTTTTTGTCCCTCACCTAGACACTTCCCCCCCCCCACTTAAAGTTTAAATTAATTGCGTACCCCCATTTTGCGGTTCAACAAATTAGCAATGCTATGAAACATCACTGAAGCATTTGTGTGAAAAAAAGCCACAAAATAAATGGTGGCCAGGAAACAATGCTTGGAGGAGGGGAGTGTGGGCAAACTTTGTGGTAAATGATGAGATTGAAATGCCTTTGAAATGTAATAAGCGCGATGTGTGGAAAAGGCCTTAGAGCAGGCAAAGGAACATGCTAGCGTTCGCCTCATCTTTTTCTTTGCATCTGGCGATAGTCTTTTGATTTAAAAAAATGAGATTTTTGGTACTGCTTTTCTTTGAAAACCAACCAGCGAATGGCTGTTTCTGTTTTCCAAAGAAGAACTTCCAAGTCCTTCACATTCTATTATTGCCTTGTCCGGTGCACTCCTGATCTTCAGATGCGATAAGATGGCACTTGAAAGGATTTGGAGAGGGAGGAAGAGGTGAGGGGCGGCTGCAGACAGTAGAACACGGTTCCCCTTCGAAGGCCTCATGCACTCATTCTAATGCAGCTGCTAAAGATTGTCTTGTTTAGCAACTTGAAAAATGGGGGAGAAGTTCTGTTGCTGTTGCTCAGCTTTAGAGGAAGAAGAGCCAGGTGGGATTCATGAATTAGCGATTCTACCATAATAGCAGCTGCAGCACAGCAAGCTGCCCGGGGGTTGTGCGCATGTGGCAAGTTACTCTCTTATTCTGTTGGTGCTAAACTTTCAAAACTTTGTAAGTCTTGAAGTGCCTTGCCTGAGTCAGATCAATAGCCTATCAAGCTCCATTC
Organism: Sphaerodactylus townsendi; assembly: GCF_021028975.2. NCBI lineage: Eukaryota > Metazoa > Chordata > Lepidosauria > Squamata > Sphaerodactylidae > Sphaerodactylus > Sphaerodactylus townsendi. Next base: position 1,346,127 of record NC_059429.1, read on the forward strand.
TGTTCATCCAGGCTGGCAGCAGCAATCCTGGCTCTCAGGTGGGAGTTTTTTTTAATGTCCTGTGGTCCCTTTAACTGCTGGGAGATGAACAGGGACCTTCTGCATACAAAACGGATGTTCCAGCACTGTCCTTGGCATGATATAATGAACACATTAGTTGCTTACAGTTGAGTCAGACCTTTGCTCTATGGGGATCAGTATTGCCTACTCTGACTGGCAGTGGCTTTCTAGTGTCTCAGGGGAGGGAGTTAATTTACCTCCATGCAATGAACACATGAAGCTATCTTATATTCAATCAGACCATCGGCCCATCAAAGTCAGTCTTGTCAACTCTGACTGGAAGCAGCTCTCCAAGGTCTCACGCTGCGGTCTTTCACATCACCGACTATATTATCCTTATAAAGGGGCGATGCGGGGAATTGAGCCTGGAACCTTCTGCACAAAAAAAGATGCTCTCCCACTGAACCACAGCCCTTTCCCCAAATTCTGCCTGGCTGGATCGGTCCAAAGCTCTTCATTACTAGGGGTTCTGGCAGATGCCGTCAAGCACTCACAGCCCAGATATAAAAGTAACCAGTCTACCCCCATTCTCACTCATAGGCTGATTCCCCACGGTCAATTAATCGCATTATACTTATGCGAAATATCAAGGATTCAAGAATAACTCCCCACTGTTCGATTGACGAACAAGGATTCATTCCGGTTCTGGTGCTCATTCTTCCCCTTATCCCGCATCTTTGCTGAACCTGCTTGAAAGTACTACTTTTTCAAAAAACATGTCTTCGATCCAGTTTGGAGGGGAGGATCGGGGGTCTAATCTTGGTTCAAATTTCCCACCGTGGAGCATGACGCAAATGCCTTACAACCAATCAGTGTGCGCGGTGCTGTCCTCGTGAGAGCACGAGAGAACGAGAACCAACCAGATACTTGGGCGGGGGAGATGTTTTTGTGGGAGAACAAAAAAAGGTCCTGCCCCAACACGGCACAATAGGCAATCAGAAGAGACCTGTCAAGCCGATCGCATGGTAGTGGGGATTGTTACATTTCTTTAATCTGAGATAGGCCTAGATGTCTTCACTGTGGGGAGGTTGAAACCTCGATGACCTTATTTTCAAACTTGGTTTGATTTAGATTGAATTTCCTGGTTGGGATTCGACCAAAGGGGGGGGGGGATCTTCCTGACCCCTCATCCAATGGGGAGGTGACAGCAGATTCCCAGATTAAAAAAACTGCAGGAGGGCCTGAGTCCAAATTTCTGTTTGTCACTTCACTTTGGTATTCAGAAGTTTCTGTGACATTGAAGATGATTTAACCATTTTTGGTAATTCCACAAGATGCAGCTGTTATATTTTCATATGAGTGGAAAATAGCAGTCATGTTCAGAGCCACAGAAATAGGGAACAATAGCCTGCGAAGGCATTAGGATCACAAAAGAACCATAAGCTACACCCTATAGCAAACTTCAGATACAGCCTTACCCAAAGGAAAGATTACCCCAGTGAAAAGGCAAATTAGGTTTCATTCATGCCCCACTAACCACTGCTCTACTTCTTCTTGGGAAAAGGCTTTGTTTACATGCAGTTCATCTGGGGTGGCTGACACCAGACTACCACTAACAACCATAAACAGGCTAAAATTTAAACTCCATAAACCAGTGGCAAAGCCACAAGGGAACGGGGGTGTGCTGTGCACCGGGCGCACGCCTGGGGGCGCAAAAATTGCCCCCAGGTCCTTCCCCCCGTGGTGCCCCCCCGCCTGAGGAACTACAGTTCCCAGAAGACCTTGGGGCTCACAAGGTCTCCTGGGAAGTATAGTTCCCATCAGGCCTTTTTTTTTATTACTGAGAACAAGGCCTTTTGCAGCCTGAAAAAGTTCTGAAAAAGGAACTAAGGTAGGTGTGGGAAGGGGGGCACCGCGGGTGGGGGGGATATAGAATGCGCACCGGGAGCAGTTTGGCCCAGCTACGCCTCTGCCGTAAACTCCAAATGCAGTTTTTTTGCATTGGGAATCTGTGCCACCTCCTCCCAAAGCTGGCTTCCCCAGCCAGCACGTTACCTCTTCATGTGCATACTCACTTGCAACTGCTTTAAGCCTATCTCAGAAAAATATGTTAGCAAAGGTTGCATATCCCTCCACTATAGAATTCAACATACTGGACCTTCTATGTTGTAGAATGCTGCACTTGGGTCCTACGGCTTTCCTACTCCTGCTCCCCTCCCCACTCTGTTTGAAAGAGAAGTGGGCTGCGAGCATCCCTTACTTGGATCCACTTATACCCAAAATAATGATTTTGATAAACGCATAACAATGAATGGTAATTCTCATATTCGTTTGAGACTATATTCTAATGGGGAAGCATACCATTTTCTCGAGCGCTGCACCTCAACTGCCCACACTAACATCTTTTTCTAAAACAGAATATACCTGCTCTGAGACTTCAGAGGGGCTTGGTAACACTGCATGGATTTTCCTATGCCAGGTCCATTTGGTCAATAGGAGCCACTGGGAGAGCAGAAGAGGACTACCTTGCTTGCACCATAACAGTGCAGGCTTACAAACTACAGTCCACAGAGCCCATCTGCATCTCCCCTGCTCTCTTTCCCACCTGTGCCCCGTCATAATTCCCTGCCTGTGCATGTTTGAGTTCAGCCATCTAACCTTGATCTGCAGCCAATGAAGCTTTCATTAATTTTTAAAAAGGGAAATTTATTTTGTTTGGCTAAGAACAGGCCAAAAAAAAAACCCGGGGGGAGGTGACTAGGGTATGGATCTCTGCTTTTAGTGGAAAGCAGAAAAGCTCCTTTTATTTTCGCAGGGTCTGCAAAACTGTTTTCACATGATCCTTAGGCAATGAAGTCTTAACACTCCCCAAACAATCACATTCCTTCAGGGCAGCTGAAGCATTATGAGAAAAACTCTCAGACAGTCTAAATCCCATATTCGCATAATCAACACGGTGAACGTATTATCTCCATAAGCAACCAATTTCTTATCCCATTCCTTCTCCTAACCCTAACCCTACCCCCCCCCCCCCCGGCCTCCATGCAGGCTGACTTTTGCCCTCCCCAGGCTCTGGGGATGGTGGGAGACGGGGTGGGGGCGCTTGGAGGAGGTGTTGCCCCCGAGCGCTATTTCCCCTCCATACGTTTCTACTGGAGAGAAATGCCACAGGAGCCAGGGAGTAGGGAAGCCCGGAGGAGGTGTTGCTTCAGGTGCCATTCCTCCTCCTTACATTTCTGCTGGAGATCTCTCATGGCTTTCTAAGGGGCTAAGAGGGGGTATTTTCTCAAGGGGTAGATGTTCAACAACCAACTCCAAAAGACTAGTCTAGCTATGTAGCTCCATTGCTCTGCTCCCCCCTCCTCTGAGAGCAATGGTTTCCACAATTCCTGCCCCCACAATGATCATAAGCACTGGAACAAAGGGCTCTTCCCAGACACTTACACAGTATTCAGCAGAACTGACGGGACTTCCAGCCCTGAGAAGTAGCCTCGGAGGGAGGGAGCCAGCGCATCTGAAACAAGAGCGGCAAGAAAGCAAACATAAATAAGATAAGACCAATCCCCCTTCCAGGACTTCCCCTTCAATTACTAGCAGCGGCTGGTGAACCACTCGATCCATTGATTGGAACATTTATATCTCACCTTTTCTCTTGGCTCAAGATGGCTTACCGATAGCTATTAAAACATCACAGATTGAAAACAAATAACAACCTCCAATGTCTCCCTCTCTTCACTGCAACGTTTACTTTTTACCCCTGAGGTTTTCCTTTCTGCTCCTCTTGCTCTCTAAAGTGGCCAGGTGCAAAGGAAGACAGCAAAGATCCTGGGCCTCAAACAGCTGGACAGCAGAAGGCATTTGGACAGGCGCACTTTGCCAAGCAGGAGGAGAGAAAACCATGTCTGCTGAAATTTCCCACGTCTGCGTAACTGTTAAAAAGGAAGGAGCTCTCACTGGATATGCATATTGTATATTTTCCCCGAAGGTTCTCCACTGAACATTCATCATAAAAGCCGTTGCTAAACAAAATGACGTACTATGCTTGTTCTGTATGAACTGTGAATTATTTCTGAAACTAAGAGCGGGAAGAGGGCTGCTACCAGCAAGCGAAGGCAGCAGAGGTTCGCTTATCCCAGGAGGTAACTGTTCCATAATTGATGTGGATACTCATGATGATTGAAAATTTCACAACAGCAAGTACAATTTGCATACCCCAGTTACGATCACGGGGCACCCATAAACACATACTACTTTGACATTTCAGAGACAAGAATTACAGGCCTAGAAGATATCACAGGAGACTTCACAACTAGAGATTCCCCCCCACTCCCTGCCCCCAAGAATCTAAATTCAGCTCCTGGCATCCCTACTTGGTCTTTTCACCAAATCCATCTGCAGCTCCAATGCTACTTTCAGTTTAGATATTTTCTTACTACTGCTCCATCACTGCAGACACAATCGTTCACACTGGATGAGGTGCAAATCCAGCCAAGGTAAATCAATGCTTCCTGCTTAAGCTGGTAGTGTCAATATTTACTTTTTTTTACTTCTTTCTATAATTCTTCCTTTTTCCCATTAGGAAAAAGTCTTGCACATGGGGGTCTCAAGAGATATCCCGTCCAGACCCAGACTTGCTTAGCACCAGAAAGATAACTGGATCCCATGGATTCAAGCTATGCTGCCTCCATTCCACAAATGTGTGAAATGCCACTTTTAAAGAATACTAATTTATCTCTCTTTTTCTTTGCTGTCAAGTTGCAGCCGTCTTCTGGCAATTAAACAGGATTTTTGAATCAAGCGATGTTCAGAGGCGGCTTGCCATTGCCTGCCTCTCCACAGAAATCTGGGACTTCCTGCAGTACTGCAGTACTGACTAGGTCAGGGGTGGCCAACCTATGGCACTCCAGATGTTCATGGACTGTAATTCCCAATTGGCCATGCTGGCAGGGGCTGCTGGGAATTGCAGTCCATGAACATTGGAGTGCCATAGGTTGGCCACCCCTGGACTAGGTTAACTTCCAAGATCTGACAAGATTGGGCTAGCTGGGGCTATCCAAATCAGGTCAAGGATTTCTACAGCAATGTAATTTGGCAATACAGTTTTGTGTGTGACACACATACCACATTTCCCCAACAAACCAGTGTCTTTGAACAAACGTATTTGAGTAGTCACATGCACACAATTCCCCACAATCTGAGATTTAAAAACTTATTAATGCATTAGGGTTTATTTATTTATTTATTGATTGATTGATTGATTGATTGATTGATTGATTGATTGATTGATTGTTTCATCAGGATTGTAGCGAGAGCATTCCCTCACCTTGCATTATCTGTTTACATATCCATTTCATTCCAAAAACATTTCAAACGACTAAATACCCAGTGTCAACAGTCCACTTCTTTCTCAACCCTGGGACATAGCCATCAGAGCAAGTGGTTAGTGGTTAGTGCTGAGATTTCTGGAATGTGATTTGGTCCTGCCAAAAAATTCAGACGTAATTTATTGTCGGAAGGCTTTCGTATTGAATTCCATTGAAGCTTCCGGGTTGCATGGTCAGAGCCTAGTAGCATGCCTGACGTTTCGCCTATCAAATCCTCTGAAGATGCCAGCCACAGATTCAGGCGAAACGTCAGGAGAGAATGCTGCTAAAACACAGCCATACAGCCCGGAAACCACACAATACCCCAGTTCAGACGACGTTGGGAAGAGCAGCTCAATTGCAAGGGCACAGACTCTGAGACCACAAGCAGACACGCTGCAGCTAGAAGTAGGTCAATGCCTGGAGCCACTGGGCAAGATCTGGCCTCTTTCCTTTTCTCTCTATCTCAGTTTTACCAAATTCTGCCATCTGCTTCAGAAGCGCAGCTGTCCATTTCTAAACTCCATGGGCGAATGAGAGGGACTGAAGCCAGCCAAGAAAGTAGGCATTAAGAGAAGGCAGCAACAGCCCAAAGCAGATAATTTTTTCTCTCTCTCTTGTCAGATCCAGCGCAAAATAGGCTGTTGAGCCCAGAAATCACTGCACAGTCACTAGTCAAGAGTTTAGAACAGGTGGCAGCAGAGTTCAAAAACTTTATGAAATGGTCTGTGCTTTTTAACCTCTGTTTTATCCCTGGTTTCAGCAGTTGGGTGCAGTCCAGTCCAGCTAACTACCATATCCCAGTATCTTCTTTCTTTTCCCAGATTATGTAAAAGCATATATTTTGCACTCTGGAATAGGAATCCAGATGTTTCTGAAAGGTTATGTTGCACTGTGGTTGGTGGGGTGGGGGTGCTTTATGCCTATTAAAGGTTAATAAAGATAAAGATAAAGGGGTGGGGGTGGGTTGTTACTATGAGATTTCAGCAGATGAGAAAGGGGGCTTTTCTGGTTTTTTGAAAACTGGGGAATATGGGTGCTAGACCAGGGGACCCCAAGGTGGTGCCCATGGGCACAAGGGCACTCACCAACACATTTCCTGGTGCCCAACAAGTGCTCTTAGGGAGTGGGTGCGCCCAGGAGGGCTCTTGCCCAGCCAAGCTTCTGATTGCCCACTGGAGATTCAATTGGCAGTGCAGATTTTTTTTAAAAAATCTTCTTTTGGCAGCAGCTGCCAACACAAAAAAAGAATCTTCGCTGTGTGACCAAAGGTAAGCCTCAGCAGCCATTTTGTGGCTGGCTTAATCTCCTGTGTGTCATACAGGAATACAAAGATATACTCTTGGAGGTCATGCTAAACTCATCTTTCATTCAGCCTGACCCATCTCTCAGCTAGCCTATTTCCTCCTAGGTTCACTGCAGAAACCTGCAGAAGAATATATCAACAGAAACACTGCAGAAGAATATATCAACAAAGGCACCCTTGGTCAGGACTTTGTGCTTCTGGGCAGTGGTGGGATCCAAAAATTTTAATAACAGGTTCCGATAGTGGTAGGATTCAAACAGTGGCGCCGCCGCCACACACGCACCTCCAGTCCCTATTGGGCAGGGGGGTTGTTTTAGTAACCCCTTCTTGGCACTCAGAAAAAATTAGTAACCACTTCCAGAGAAGTGGTGAGAACTGGTTGGATCCCACCTCCGCTTCTGGGTCTGTCAGGCAGTGAGCCAAAAGCAAATTAGTGCTGCCTGCTTTCTGGGGTTGGGTAGGGGAGAAGAGAAGGTAGGGGAAGAGTTTCCAGAGGAAAATGGGTGAAGGGAGAGCTTAGGCACACATAATGCCAGGTGGGAATCAGCTGAGTGTAGCAGGTGTCGGTGTAATGCGTGAAAATTAGTGCTCCTTGGGGTTGGACTGTTGTGCCCAGAACTACAAAATACAGGCATAATTCTTAGCTCAGAAATATGACCTTGTTTACAACACAGTCAGTGTGGCTCTTCCTCACGAATGAAACTTTATTCAACATGCAATAAAAAGGCCCAATGTCTAAACAGACTCGCAGTTCCTGTGATGCATACGCTGGATTAGACACAGTAAAATAATTAGGGTTTGACAGGATACAAGTGAGTAGTTGAAGCTTTTAAGAAAGATCCGGTGAAAAGACTATCTTTTTTTCCAGTGTTAAAAACCTGGAGACCACACCAGGAGATGGAGAAAAACTGTCACTGGGCCAACAATAACAGGGAAAAGAAACAGGCCAATTATAAGGAAAAAATAGTGTCACGTGGCATACTGCTGCAACCGACAACAGACAAGCATCTATTCTTAAAGGTACACCAAACATTTACACAAAATCTGCGAACTATAGCCTTACACAGGTTGTGTATCTGATATGGCTGCCAACCAATGAAGAAGAACTGATTAATCTGTTAGTTGCTTATATGAATAACACAAGTTTTGAAGGAAAATACTGCTTTTTTATTATACGGTAGTGCCCAACTTTCATTCCTAGCTGATTTGCTCCTTAAATATTACTATAGTTATTATGATTATTATAATATATACAGAATGTAGCTCATATTTGGACATTGACCACTTGTGGACTGAAGGTATGGATGAAAATACACAGCAACAAACACAGAATATTCACAATACCTCAAACTGAAGTCAGTTAACATGTTGGCTGTATTACACTACTCAGTGTGGAATTTGCATTGTTTATTGTACATACTGTGGTATTTTTACTATATTATTCTCTAATGTTGTAATCCATTTTATTGCATTGTCAGTTGCGTTATCCTTTTTTATTTCGTTTTTTTAAAAAAAATTTAACTCTGCCTTGTGACGCAGCAAGAAAGACAGCTGATGAATAAAGTAAATAATCAAGTTCAGAGAAACCATGGGCAACAAACTTGAATGCATGAATAAACCCTCCGGTTGTGGCGTCTCAGGAAAGACCCAATTCTAATGTTTTCATACATGGTACATACAGGTACAGCAGCTTCTCGGGGTAGGCCTTCATCACATGAAAGCAAACATACCTACCATTTAACACAGGCACAGAGAAGCATTTTAGCTGTAGCAAGATTCTTATAACCAGGGGTTATATGCACCACAGGGAGATCAGACAATACATCTTACCAAAGTTTGATCTTCATAAAAGACATCCCAAAGCAATTAAGTTTTAAAACCCACATGGGAAAAATGATTTGGTCCCAGGGAAAACTTCTTAGAAGGAGCTGTCATCTGGATAACTCGCTTGGAATTGCGACCCTCCCCCTCCCACTGTCAGCAACAGAAGCAAAGCCAAAAATGCTTCATGTTTCAAAAATGCACTGCTGCAGAGTGAAATTGGCAACATTTGGCTTGGAGTGCGTAGACACCATGCCATTCTAGAGCGGACTTATATGTTCTGGACCTTGTACTGTATCGGAACTGACAGGTTTAGATCTGTAAATCAGATTCCTAACTCCAGCAACACCAATGCCAGATAAGGAAGTGAATGAGAAGCAGCACATTCTGGTGTAGTAACGGCTCTCGATATTTATAAAATATAATTTGGCTTGTGAAATTCACTGCTATGGGACATAAGAGCTATAGCTTTGTAATGTCGAAGGCTTTCACGGCCGGAATCACTTGGGTGCTGTGTGGTTTCCGGGCTGTATGGCCGTGTTCTAGCAGCATTCTCTCCTGACGTTTCGCCTGCATCTGTGGCTGGCATCTTCAGAGGATCATATGATCCTCTGAAGATGCCAGCCACAGATGCAGGCGAAACGTCAGGA
>NC_059429.1:2100361-2222861 GCF_021028975.2 Sphaerodactylus townsendi
GGGGGGGGGGTGGGGGGGGGGGGGGGTGGGGGGGGGGGGGGGTGGGGGGGGGGGGGGGTGGGGGGGGGGGGGGGTGGGGGGGGGGGGGGGTGGGGGGGGGGGGGGGTGGGGGGGGGGGGGGGTGGGGGGGGGGGGGGGTGGGGGGGGGGGGGGGTGGGGGGGGGGGGGGGTGGGGGGGGGGGGGGGTGGGGGGGGGGGGGGGTGGGGGGGGGGGGGGGTGGGGGGGGGGGGGGGTGGGGGGGGGGGGGGGTGGGGGGGGGGGGGGGTGGGGGGGGGGGGGGGTGGGGGGGGGGGGGGGTGGGGGGGGGGGGGGGTGGGGGGGGGGGGGGGTGGGGGGGGGGGGGGGTGGGGGGGGGGGGGGGTGGGGGGGGGGGGGGGTGGGGGGGGGGGGGGGTGGGGGGGGGGGGGGGTGGGGGGGGGGGGGGGTGGGGGGGGGGGGGGGTGGGGGGGGGGGGGGGTGGGGGGGGGGGGGGGTGGGGGGGGGGGGGGGTGGGGGGGGGGGGGGGTGGGGGGGGGGGGGGGTGGGGGGGGGGGGGGGTGGGGGGGGGGGGGGGTGGGGGGGGGGGGGGGTGGGGGGGGGGGGGGGTGGGGGGGGGGGGGGGTGGGGGGGGGGGGGGGTGGGGGGGGGGGGGGGTGGGGGGGGGGGGGGGTGGGGGGGGGGGGGGGTGGGGGGGGGGGGGGGTGGGGGGGGGGGGGGGTGGGGGGGGGGGGGGGTGGGGGGGGGGGGGGGTGGGGGGGGGGGGGGGTGGGGGGGGGGGGGGGTGGGGGGGGGGGGGGGTGGGGGGGGGGGGGGGTGGGGGGGGGGGGGGGTGGGGGGGGGGGGGGGTGGGGGGGGGGGGGGGTGGGGGGGGGGGGGGGTGGGGGGGGGGGGGGGTGGGGGGGGGGGGGGGTGGGGGGGGGGGGGGGTGGGGGGGGGGGGGGGTGGGGGGGGGGGGGGGTGGGGGGGGGGGGGGGTGGGGGGGGGGGGGGGTGGGGGGGGGGGGGGGTGGGGGGGGGGGGGGGTGGGGGGGGGGGGGGGTGGGGGGGGGGGGGGGTGGGGGGGGGGGGGGGTGGGGGGGGGGGGGGGTGGGGGGGGGGGGGGGTGGGGGGGGGGGGGGGTGGGGGGGGGGGGGGGTGGGGGGGGGGGGGGGTGGGGGGGGGGGGGGGTGGGGGGGGGGGGGGGTGGGGGGGGGGGGGGGTGGGGGGGGGGGGGGGTGGGGGGGGGGGGGGGTGGGGGGGGGGGGGGGTGGGGGGGGGGGGGGGTGGGGGGGGGGGGGGGTGGGGGGGGGGGGGGGTGGGGGGGGGGGGGGGTGGGGGGGGGGGGGGGTGGGGGGGGGGGGGGGTGGGGGGGGGGGGGGGTGGGGGGGGGGGGGGGTGGGGGGGGGGGGGGGTGTGGGGGGGGGGGGGTGGGGGGGGGGGGGGGGGGGGGAGAGAGTGGGGGGGGGGGGGGGTGGGATGGGGTGGGGGTGGGGGGGGGGGGGGGTGCCTCCTCGTGTGTAAGCACAGAACTGCTACTACCCCACTGTAGCAGCGGTGGCGTCGGAGGTTAAGAGCTCGTGTGTCTAATCTGGAGGAGCCGGGTTGGATTCCCCGCTCTGCCGCCTGAGCTGTGGAGGCTTATCTGGGGAATTCAGATTAGCCTGTGCACTCCCACACAGGCCAGCAGAGTGACCTTGGGCTAGTCACAGCTTCTTGGAGCTCTCTCAGCCCCACCTACCTCACAGGGTGTTTGTTGTGAGGGGGGAAGGGCAAGGAGACCGTAAGCCCCTTTGTGGGGGGGGGGGGGGGGGGGGGGGGGGGGGGGGGGGGGGCGCGAAAGGGGGGCGGGGTGAGTTTTGGGGGGGGGGGGGGGGGGGGGGGGGGGGGGGTGGAACCTACCTCACAGGGTGTTTGTTGTGAGGGGGGAAGGGCAAGGAGACCGTGTGCCCCAGAGTCTCCTGCACGGGAGAAAGGGGGGATATAAATCCAAACTCCTCCTCCTCCTCCTCCTCCTCCTCCTCCTCCTCCTCCTCTTCTTGTTCTTGTTCTTCTTCTTCTTCTTCTTCTTCTTCTTCTTCTTCTTCTTCTTCTTCTTCTTCTTCTTCTTCTTCTTCTTCTTCTTCTTCTTCTTCTTCTTCTTCTTCTTCTTCTTCTTCTTCTTCTTCTTCTTCTAACCACAGCGCCTGTAGCCTGCCAACTTCTCTCCGAGGACTCTAGCAGGGAAAAGGTCTTTCCCCGGATGCCAGGAATGGAACCTGGGTCGGTCTGCATGCAAAGGAGATACTCTAATACTGGAGCCAGGTCCCCTTTTCTGCTAAAAAACAGCAGGGCAAGAGCTGTCCATTTTTGCTCACAAACCTAAAGAGAGTGGCCGTGCCGTCTGTTGAGCCGGACCCACCGTCCATCTGGTCCAGCGTTGTCTCTCGTTAGAGTTCTGCAGGTATTTCTTCACCGACGTTCAAACCTGGGACCTACTGCATGCAGCACCCATGCAGGCAGACGCCCGTCCCGCCAGCTCAGACCAGAACCCCCCAAACTGCTTTCTGGTAGGTTCATGGATTGGGATCGGTCCGGGCTGTCCAGGGCCTGCAGTGCAGGAAAGGCCATTCCCATCATCAGAGGCCCTCCCAAGACGGGGATTGAACCCGGAGCCTTTTGCATGAAAGTGGCTGTTCTGCTACTGAGCGACGGCTGTAAGTTGGAAGAGGATGGAGATTTTCTCCATAGAAGAAGAGGAAGAAGAAGAGTTGGATTTCTATCCCCCCCCTTCTCTCCTATAGGAGACTCAAAGGGGCTGACAATCTCCTTTCCCTTCCCCCCTCACAACAAACACCCTGTGAAGTAGGTGGGGCTGAGAGAGCTCCGAAGAACTAGGACTAGCCCAAGGTCACCCAGCTGGCGTGTGTGGGTGTGCACAGGCTAATCTGAATTCCCCAGATAAGCCTCCACAGCTCAGTCGGCAGAGCAGGGATTCAAACCCAGTTCCTCCAGATTAGAGTGCACCTGCTCTTAACCATCACACCACTTAGCAATATTATCAAATGGCATTTAAATTTATGGATGGTTGGTCCATCTCACCCTGTACTGTTCAGTTTGATGGCCCTTGCGGTCTCTTCCAACTCTATGATTGTATGATTCTATTAATTTGGTGAAGAGAATTTGGAGACATGATAGCCAGGTTTAGATATTTGAAGGGATGTCATGTCGAAGAGGGAGCAAGCTTGTTTTCTGCTGCTCCAGAGACTCAGACCAGGAGTCATGGGTTCAAGGTGAAGGAAAAGGCGTAATGGGTTCAAGGTGTAATGGGTTCAGTCTCCAGAGACTAGGACCACAAGTAATGGGTTCAAGGAAAAGGGATTCCACCTAAACATCAGGGAAAACTTCCTGACCATCAGGGCTGTCTGACAGTGGAATGCTCTACCTTGGAGTGTGGTGGAGTCTCCTTCTTTGGAGGTTTGTAAACAGAGGCTGGATGGCCATCTGTCAGGAGTGCTTTGATTTTGTGTTCCTGCATGGCAGGGGGTTGGACTGGATGGCCCTGGGGGTCTCTTCCAACTGTATGATTCTTTGGTGGAAGCTTTTTATGGCCTCTCACAGGTTGATTACAGCCCTGATGCCAGAGATCCTGTTAGAAGCAGAAGGGATAAGTAGACGCATGTGTTCTGTGACTTCAGCTCAAAGCAGACCTCGCAAACTGCCTTCTAAGTGAGTCAGAGCGCTGGGGCGTCCTGGCTGCCCCCCAGCCAAGAAAGGTCTTCCCCGACGCCTGCCACCTGTGAGCCGTCAGCGGAGATCAAACCAAGGAACTTCCGCCTGCAGAACAGGTGCTGAGCTGTGGGGCCCCTCCAATCCAACCACGGCTCCATCTAGCCCTGTGTGGTCTCCTCTGACAGACAGCTGCTGTCCAGGGGCCCAGGGAGAGACAGGTCTTTTCCAACAGTTGTGACCAGATATATATTTGGCCTGGAGAGCTCTGGGTGGTTGAACAAACACAGAATGGATGGATCAAAAAACAAACAGAACCTGCCTCCCTTCTGAAGTGGTCAGTCTGTCCTTGGACAGAACCTGAAATAGGGGCTCATGCCATGAAATATGTAGATTTTCTCTGCACGTAGAAAACTAGCACATCAGGAGCATTAGTTTTGGCCTAGCCTTCTTCCTGAGCGTCTAGTTTTCTAGGTTTAGGCTCTTCTTTCTTTCTTTCTTTCTTTCTTTCTTTCTTTCTTTCTTTCTTTCTTTCTTTCTTTCTTTCTTTCTTTCTTTCTTTCTTTCTTTCTTTCTTTCTTTCTTTCTTTCTTTCTTCCTTTCTTTCTTGTTGAAGACTTATGTTGACCACCTCCATGAGAAGTAGATCAAGATAAGGGCCAATTTCTATAAACAATAAACTATCCCATAACAAATTATTATTATCATCATTAACAACTACAAATATTTCACAGATGAAAGCCTGTGTCTTTTGTTCCCCAGGGACGCTGTTTTTAGCGTCTCCGGGTCCGCTGTATTCCGCCCCTGCGGAAACAGCCTGCCTTTCTCTGGGAGTAGCCCGGCCATTCCCAAAACAATGGAACTACCGCAACTGTCTTCAACTATCCTTTCACATTCTGATATTGGGGGAATGCAAAGGTGGGGGCTACCTAACTCCAACCCTACTGTAATCTGAAGGTTTATTCTGGGGGCCAGGGAGCTGGGACTTCAGTCTCAGCTACCTGGCCATAGGCGGTAGACACAGTTCTAATAAAGCTCTTGAAGCTATTCTTGAGTCTTGTTATTGACTGGGGTACTAGGCCCTTACAGGGCCTGCCAAAGCACATAGACAGACCGACAGACAGATAGACGGACAGACGGATAGATGGATACCCTGTTTCCCCGAATATAAGACATCCCTGGAAAATAAGACGTATTAGAGGTTTTGCTGAAGTGCGAAATATAAGGCATTCCCTGAAAGTAAGACATAGCCAAGTTTTTGTTTGGAAGCATGCCCGACAAACAGAACACAGGAAAAATAAGACATCCCCTGAAAATAAGACATAGCGCATCTTTGGGAGCAAAAATTAATATAAGACACTGTCTTATATTCGGGGAAACACGGTAGATGGATAGATGGATAGATACGTTTATATTTACTTTAACATATAATTAAATAATGATTAATAAATTATTATCTATTAATTAATAAATTATTATAATGTATAATTTAATACTAATATTAATATACAATAATAAGATTTAATGTAATACATACATATAATGGGCAGGAAGTTGCCAACTGATATGAGTTGTTTTTATTGTTTTTATTGGGTTTGTGTATTTATATTGTTTTCATGGTTATGTGTTGTTTGCTGCCCTGAGCCCTGCTGTAGAGAGCAGGATATAAATAGAAAAATAATTTTATTTTAAAAAATAATATTAACGTATGAGGTTATATATACTATAGAGGAGGTGGTTGATTGCCTGGTTTTGGCCTTCCCTCCTTCTGCCCTTCTTGGAAATGGTTGAGACAGGGTTGTCTCTTGACACCCAAAGCTCGTCTCTTGACTTGAGCAAAAAAAGCATTCTTTCTTTCCAAGATGTAAAATGAGGACATATGCAGTTAATCACTGTGGTTTTCACAATCTGTCTACTCCTGCTCAAACCACACTATTGGGTCCCAAACATGTGTACCAAATATCATTCCAAGATCTTGATATGTGGAAGAAATACATGTCAGATAAACAGTCCCAAATGAGGAGTTAAACCAATTTTTTGAAAGGGTTTTTTTTGTTTTTTGTTTGCACGGTTGATTTTTAAAAACTGTACTAAGGTTTGACAGTCAGCAAAAGACAATTGGCACTTGGGACTTTTGGATGGTGGTAGAAGCCTCCGGAGCATCTCAAAAGAACCTCAACCTTCGCGGTTCAGGAAATTCACGGAGCAAAGCCAATGCTGCGGGGCGGCTATGGGGCAGAAAGGTGGCAGCCACGCTGCAGCACCGGGGGCAGTGCAAAACTCCCGATTGCATTGGGGCATTCACCGTGCCAATAGAGGAGCAATTTCAGCATGCAAAATCGGCCTAACTGAAGCTAACGGTCGCATGAGGAGAAGCCAAGCGTTGCTGGAAAGGGCAGTGATGCTAGGAAAAGCAGAAGACCCCACATGAGATGGACTGACCCAGTCAAGGCACCCCTCTGTTTGCAAGACCAGAGCAACGTGGACAATCAGGGGCCTGGATCCCAAGGGGAGGGAGCTGGGAATGTTCAGGCAGGATAAGAGGAGGTTAAGTGGGAACAGAGGCATTCCTCCCATTGGGCAAAGTGGGCAGTTGCCCAGGGCGCCACCTTGTGGCGGGCACCAAAAATGCAAGTTCGTTTGTGTTTTTTTTGTATTTTCAGTGTTTTTCCCGTTTTTGGCCTCCAGAGGGTGCAGATTTTAGGCTAGCAGCACCCAAATTTCAGGGATTTTTCGGGAGACTCTCCTGATGATATCACCCAGGTTTGGTAAGGTTTGCTTTAGGGAGTCCAAAGTTATTTACTCCTAAAGGGAGTGCCCCCCTCCCCCATTATTTCCAATGGGAGCTAATCAGAGATGGGGGCTACACTTTGAGGATCCATAACTTTGGACCCCCTGAATCAAACTTCACCAAACCTGGGAGGCATCATCAGTAGGGTCTCACGAAGATACTCTGTAATTTTGATGATGCTATCTTAATAATTGCACTGCTGACAACAGGCACTTCCTAAATTTCCCCAGATTCTCCTTTTAAATCCACACCCTTCCTGCCAATTCTTGTTTTCTTTCTTTTATTCTCTGAATGCCTAATAAAGGTTGTATTATTATTATTATTATTATTATTATTATTATTATTATTATTATTATTATTATTATTATTATTATTATTAAATCCACTCCCTTCGGCATGGATTTAAAGGGAGAATCTGAGGTCCCCAGTTTAAACATTGAAAGTGATGCTGTTTTCCAGTAAGTGGGGGGTAGAATCCACCAAAATAGCATCACACTTTGACGAAGAAGCGACTATCGGACCCCAGATTCTCCTTTTAAGGTGGATTTAAAGGGAGAATCTGGGGTCCCCAGTTTAAATAACATTGAAAGTGATGCTGTTTCCCCTAATTGGGGGGACTGGATACAACACCATAAAATGTTTTCATAGCAGTAATAAAACATTTTGAAAGCATTTTGAAATTGTTTTCAAAAAAATATTTCTGCTGTGTGGCATGGCCCATTGCTGTGTTCGGATTTGTGAGTTGGGGGATGTTCTATAATGTGATGGTGACTTTGAAACAACCTAGTGGAAAAAAAATCATTGTTGGTTACAGTGGGGGAGGGTGGCGGCCCATGGGTGGGGGGAAATCAAACTCAGGTTTTGCCCAGGGCTCCAGTTTGCTTAGGTACGCCACTGAGTGGGGATGTGATGGCTCTCTTTCGCATTTGAAGGGCTGTCTCTCAGAGGAGGGCAGGGAGCTATTCCTGTTGGCAGCAAGAATGCAGGGAGTGAACCTTTGGCACTCAGATGTTAGATTGACCATTTCTGCCAGCATGGCCAATTGGCCATGCTGGCAGGGGCTGATGGAAATTGTAGTCCATAACGTCTGGAGTGCCAAAGGTTCGCCACCACTGGGCTAGGATTTGCCACAATGGGTTTAAATTACAGGTGAAAAAGCACCTGGATAGGGAAAATTATTTTTTACAGATGTAGTTCAGCAATGGACTCGGCTGCCTTAGAGAGGTGGTTTGCTCCCCCTCAGTGGCAGTCTTCAAGCGGCAGCTGGACAAACGTCTGTCAAGGATGCTTTGGACTGATCCCACATTGCACAGGGTTGGTCTCTGTAACCCGTTCCTGCTCTATGATATGCTGTTTTGAAGGTCATTAATTCCTCAGCCCACCACAAGTTTCAAGTGACTTGACAGCACGTAAAGAAGAAGAAAAGTTGGGTTTATATCCCACTTTTCTTTACGGCAAGAAGACTCAAAGTAGTTTATAAACCCCTTCCTTTCCTTTCCTTTCCTCACAACAGACCCCTTGTGAGGTAGGTGGGGCTGTGAGAGTTCCCAGGGATCTGGGACCGGCTTCATGTGTAGGAGCAGGCTTCAGCAGGCTTCATGTGTAGGAGCAAGGAATCAAACCCAGTTCTCCCAATTAGAGTCCACCACTCTTAAACATTACACCCCGCTGGCTCACACAGAGGCCCGGGTACCCTGAATATCACAGGGTGGATGGCTTTCAGTGCAAAAAATAACGATAAGCAATAGGAAGAGCAATGGTTTAAGGAAAACATACCTTCTTCACACAGTTAATAATTAATTCATGGGACTGGGAGTCACAGGATGATGTAGGAGGAGGCCTTTCGAAGGAGATTACACACACAAACAACAGATCAAACTATGGATAGCTATTAGCTGCTATAGCTTAATGGAAACTCCATGGTTGGTGGCAGTCTACATTTGAATACTAGTCACACTGAGGCAACATCCGGAGGGAAACATTGGCCTTCAAACAAGACAGCTTTTGAAATTCAGTTCTGTCCTTCATTATAGCTCTTTAATGCCAAGTTTTGAAAAGGCAGCAAAACAAATGTAAGAGGTATTAACCTGGAGAATGGGAGAAAAAGACAGTCAATCACAGAAGAAAATGTGTGATAGTGAGATGAATAAAGAACATTTTGACCTGGTACCTGAAAGTGAAAAGATCAGTCTCCGGGTGGAATGAGAATACAGGTAAAAGGAATGGACCAGAAGTGGGGTTTTTATGCTTATTGGTTTATATTTTATGATATGAGTGCTTTACAGCATGAGCCGTCTGAAGCATTTTATGGAGGGTTTGACTTGCAGATCATCACACACACACTTAAAAAAAATACAGTGGTTACGAGAAGTGCTAAAAATTGCAGACTACAATGCATCATGAACGAGACCAATTCAAGGAGGCTGAGAGGTCCAGCAATAGCTCCTAGGCATGATGGCTAAATAAATACTCCCTAAATAGGGGCAGGATATCACTTAATAGCAGTTCCTGGAGAGCAGCAAGATTTTCATGGTCTGCTTACAGGTCTTTTGAAGGCACCTCACCAGCCACGGGGGAAAACGGGATGCTAGACTATTGCAACTTCTAAGCTCTTATATCACGGAGCCTTCCACTTGTGTCTGATTCCAGGAGACTAGAAAATGGTCCAGAAATGCAGCTGGCTGGTTATAGCTCACAGGGGGGTGCCCGCACTTAGAGATCCCACCCTGTGCTCCGCCGTCTGCACTGGTTACCGATTGAATTCCAAATCATTTTCAAGGTGCTGGTGTTAACCTTTAAGGCCTTGCGCGGCCTGGGACCTCCTTACCTGCGGGACCGTCTTACCCCATATGTCCCAAATCGGTCTCTACGCTCAGCAGAGGCCAATTTACTGGTGATCGAAGAGATAGAAAAAGTGCAGAGAAGGGCAACGAGGGTGATTGAAGGATTGGAGCACCTTCCCTATGAGGAGAGGCTGCAGCGTTTGGGACTCTTTAGTTTGGAGAGGAGGCGTCTGAGGGGGGGATATGATTGAAGTCTATAAAATTATGCATGGGGTAGAGAATGTTGACAGAGAGACATTTTTCTCTCTTTCTCACAATACTAGAACCAGGGGACATACATTGAAAATGCTGGGGGGAAGAATTAGGACTAATAAAAGGAAACACTTCTTCACGCAACGTGTGATTGGTGTTTGGAATATGCTGCCAAAGGAGGTGGTGATGGCCACTCACCTGGATAGCTTTAAAAGGGGCTTGGACAGATTTATGGAGGAGAAGTCGAGGTATGGCTACCAATCTTGATCCTCCTTGATCTCAGATTGCAAATGCCTTAGCAGACCGGGTGCTCAGGAGCAGCAGCAGGAGCAGCAGGCCATTGCTTTCACCTCCTGCATGTGAGCTCCCAAAGGCACCTGGTGGGCCACTGCGAGTAGCAGAATGCTGGACTAGATGGACTCTGGTCTGATCCAGCAGGCTAGTTCTTATGTTCTTATGTTCTTATGATCCCTTGCCCCTCAATGGTGCGGCTGGCTTCCACCCGGGCCAGAGCCTTTACAGTTCTGGCCCCGGCCTGGTGGAACGCTCTCCCTCCAGCTGTGCGGGCCCTGCGGGACCTTAATGAGTTCCGCAGCGCTTGTAAGACTGAGCTGTTCCGCCGGGCCTTTGGGGAGACTAGCCGCTGATGGGCCCTCCCTCCCTCCTTATAATATCGTGGATCCTGCCACCCCTTCCCTCTGGTTTTTAAGGGAATTGATAGTAGGTGCCATCTTTTATGTTGATCTTAATAATGCTGCATTTTAATGGGGTGGGGTTTATTTTATTAGAGCCTGTATTAATTGATATTTAACGGATTTTAGTTAGACATATGTGCTCTGTTCTATATGTTGTTCACCGCCCTGAGCCCTCCGGGGGAGGGCGGTATATAAACTTAACCAATAAATAATAAATAGAGTAGGTGGACCCATTGGTCTGATAGAGCGGGGGCTCCTCTTCTTGTCTTTCGGCCAGGGAACAAATAATGTGTAGGATTTCACTGTAACCATATCCCATGTGAAAGAATCAGACAGTGTGCTCTCGTAAAAGATGCGGTAAATGTTGACAGACCAGCCGTACAGTGGTCACATAACAATGATCTGTGCTTGTTCTCTTGAAATGTTGTGGGACTCAGAATTCCACGTGATTTAATACTGTCAAGAAATGCTGCATGGCAAACACACAGCGCTGCCCAAGTGTGCCACACCAGTTGAATTAAATCCGCCTCCACGGGCACAAATTTCTTTGATAAATATTTCCTCCATGAAATCAGTTAAGTCTGCAAAAAAGATTGTTGGAATCAATCTCAGAGTTTCTCTCAGGGTCTGGAAAAAATTGCCAGATTTGGTTTGCACTGTTAAATTGGGGCGCAGTCTTGTGCGATGTGCAGCTAATCTTGATGAGACTTCGTGGTTACACTAAGATTCTTTTCTCTCTAGTGTTTTAACCAAAGGACATGTGGTCTAGTGCGCATCAGGATCCTATAAGAGAGCCACAGTGGCATAGTGGTTAGGAGCAGGTGCACTCTGCTCTGGAGGAACCGGGTTTGCATCCCCGCTCTGCCACTTGAGCTGTGGAGGCTTATGTGGTGAACCAGATTAGCTTGTGCAGTCCAACACATGCCAGCTGGGTGAACTTGGGCTAGTCACAGTTCTTCAAAGCTCTCTCAGCCACACTCACCTCAGAGAGTATTTGTTGTGGGGAGGGGGAAAGGAAAGGAGATTGTGAGCCCCTTTGAGTCTCCTTACAGGGAAGAAAGGGCAGGGGAGTATAAATCCAAACTCTTCTTCTTCTTCTTCTGTAAGGGGAAAAATGGGACACAGACTGAAAATTGTGGCAAAGTTAATTCCTTGGGTTCAACTTGAGGGCAGGCAGAGATGACCTCTGGGCAGACCTGTCCCACTGGATAGGTCTAGTACAGGGGTTGGCCATGCTGGCAGGGGCTGATGGGAATTGTAGTTCCTGAACATCTGGAGAGCCGCAGGTTCCCTACCCCTGGTCTAGTATGCCTAGTGATTACAGTGTTCAGCTTGGATCCTCATTTTGCCATCATGCTCACTGGGTGACCTCAGTCGGTCTCAGCCTGACCTACCTGAAAGGGTTGTTGTGAGGATAAAATGGGATAATGGCTTACTATGCAAGCCACTCTGAGCTCCTTGGAGGAAAGGAAAGATAGAAACATTCTACATGGATGGATCCAACGGAATTAAGGGCATTGGCCGGTCTTCACCGAAGTCCCAACTTTGAGTAGGGCTGAATTTGAATGTCTCATCCCTGGTGTGTCCAGTTCCTCGTGTTTGGATAATAAAAAGAAGAAAAATACTTTCTCTCCTGTCAAGAGTCTTGAAGTTGCTTATGAACTCCTTCCCTTCCTCTCCTGACAACAGACACCTTGGGAAGCCAATAGGGCTGAAAGAGTTCTGCGAGAACTGTGACTGGCTCCAGCCCCAGGTCACCCATCAGGCTTCATGTGGATGAGTGGGGAAACAAATCTGGGTCCCCAGATTAGAGGTTGCAGCTCAAGTGGAGGAGTGGGGAATCGAACCCGGTTCTCCAGATTAGAGTTCACCCCTTTTAACCACTAGGCCACACTGGTCCCCTATTTCCATGTTTCTTTTACATTGCAAGAGCTACAGCTGGTGTTCCTTATTTTCCTGCCATTTTCTATATGTATTTTCAGATGACATTTGCATGTCAATCAACCAACATTCTACATGCATATTATACATATATACACACTGGACAACATTATACATCACTACACTGTGAATTGCCTGTGAAGCCTTGCAGCAGTCACCCTAGAAACAACTCTGCAAAACCCAGCCCACTGGAAAAGACAGACATTTGCTCCTGTTTGCCACCAGGGATTGTTCCAAATTCATTCCTTGTAGAATTTCCCCCCAAAGTGCTCCATTCTTGTCTAGACCCGGGAAAAGGACTGCATATGAAATCTCTTCTCCCGTTTTTTAATGGATTGGATCTTGATTCCATCCTTCTTCTAAAAGGCTGTGGTAGCTGGCCCATCCCTGCCATTTTCTCATCATGACAACCCTGCAAGGCCGGTGAGGCACAGAAAGAGAGGAAATGACTACACACACACCACCCCCCGCCCAACATTTCATAAGTGTCACCAATGGGCCAAATACAGTTTGGCCAGCGTGGTGTAGTGGTTAAGAGTAGGTGTGCTCTAATCTGGAGAACAGGGTTTGATTCCCCACTCTGCCACTTGAGCTGTGGAGGCTTTATCTGGTGAACTAGATTAGCTTGTGCACTCCAACACATGCCAGCTGGATGACCTTGGGCGAGTCACAGTTCTTTGGAGCTCTCTCAGCTGTTTGGAGCTCTCTCAGAGTGTTTGTTGTGAGGTGGGGAGGAGGGAAAGGAGTTTTTAAGCCCCGTTGAATCTCCATACAGGAGAGAAAGGGGGGATATAAATCCAAACTCCTCCTCCTCCTCTTCCTCTTCTTCCTTGGACTGATCCTTGGCAGGAAAACATGACATTGGGTGGGAGTTGAAGGCACTCCTTCACATGTGCTGCAGCGTCTCATATGCTGTACTGTGCTTAGAAACTGGTCAGAACCTACTTGAAACAAGAGCATGGCTGAATACATTCAAGTATTGGATCAAATTATGTTTTAACTCTGATGTGCGCAGTTTAATATACACAGCGCGCCCAGACCTATTTGCCTCCGAATGGTATCAACTTCTTAAATCAAAAATTTACTCAATAGATTTATTACTTGAAGATCTTTGTATGCTGACACCCAGAGAAATTTTCCAAACCTTGAAAAGTAAACTTCTAGAACAGGAATATCATATCTTGTTGGGGCAAGCAAATAAATCATGCTCACCCCTCTCTGTCGGAATAATACCAGAACAGGGGCACATAGCCAAATATCTTGAATTATTAACTGAACCCCAATAGAGATGGATTATCACAAGGGCCAGATCCAATACCTTCCCATCGGCCATTACAAAGGGTCGCTACTTATCCATACCTCTTCAGGATTGGGTTTGTCCACACTGTAAAAATCAAGTGGAGACTCTTGCTCACATTATTCTTGACTGTCCGAGATATGTGGGCATTAGGAATTTCTCTCCCAGGCTGGCCCTAGACAAATCTGAACGTGACTCTGACTGTTCTGTTGTGGAGCTTCTGTTAAACAACACAGATGTCATGCTCTTGGAAAAAGTAGAAAAATTTCTTTTACAAGTGACAGAACTTTCTAAGTAATGTATACTGCTATATACAGTCTTCCTGTCTGCGCTTTGAATGTACTCTTGATTTGTATTTAAAAAATGTCTGGCAATGGTCTAGAACCTATTTTTAAATGCCAAATAAAGGTTGTTGTTGTTGTTGTTGTTGTTGTATGCTGGAACTAAGGAAATCCGGCCAGCTGCACATGACCGTGGTTTGGGTCCCAGAACAAGCACGGGTCCTCCGGAACATATGAATTGGCTACAGCAGGAATTTGAAAGCAGGTCTTCCTGGTCACAGTTTGACAGACAAATCGCTCCGTCCCAGGGTCCCCGCCCTTGTCCAGGCTATGGGCACCTTTGGAATTCTGAGACAAGGCAACGGGCACAACCATAACATGGCTGCCGTGGGAGGTGGGGCCGGCAATAGGGTTGCCAGCTCCGAGTTGGGAAATACCTGGAGATATTGGGGGTGGAGACCGAGGAGGGCAGGTTTATGGGAGGGAAGGGATTGGGGGGGGGGCATGAGACCTTCAACTTCAAAAGGGCCATTTTCTCCAGGTGAACTGATCTCCGTTGTAACAGAGATCTATTGTGGAAGGCTTTTCACAAGCAGGTGGCAAT
Source organism: Sphaerodactylus townsendi (assembly GCF_021028975.2). Classification (NCBI taxonomy): domain Eukaryota; kingdom Metazoa; phylum Chordata; class Lepidosauria; order Squamata; family Sphaerodactylidae; genus Sphaerodactylus; species Sphaerodactylus townsendi. Next base: position 2,114,669 of record NC_059429.1, read on the forward strand.
TTCAACAGAAAGGAAGAAACCATGAAAATGAACAAAATGTGGCTACCAGTACTTAAAAACGTTGGAATCAAGACCATGGCTAGTGAACACCTCCCAGACACAGGGTGTCTCTCTGCAGGAAGCAGTGAAATGGATTAAAATGCCGGGCAACTGCTATGCAGATGCCCTCGCGAATTGACTATGCAACTTCATTGTTACTTACATATGCTAAAATGCGTGGGTTCCACTCAACACCTGCAAATCACACCCTTTACACTTGTTAACCAATGCAAACGGTTCTTTTTCCCACCCTGGACATTCCACACACGGCTATATAAACTCCACTTGCTTTACTACCATCAGATCCTCTGAAGATGCCAGCCACAGATGCAGGTGAAACATCAGGAGAAAATGCTACTGGAACACAGCCATACAACCCGGAAAACCCACTAGTCCAGTGATGGCGAACCTTTTCGAAACCGAGTGCCCAAATTGCAACCCAAAACCCACTTATTTATCACAAAGTGCCAACACGGCAATTTAACCTGAATACTGAGGTTTTAGTTTAGAAAAAACGGTTGGCTCCAAGGCTTGCGTTACTCGGGAGTAAGCTTGATGGTAGTCAGTGGCTTTGCTTTGAAGCAACCGTGCAATGTTTCACATGAGTGAATCACGACCCTAGGAGGGTTTACTCAGAAGCAAGCCCCATTGCCAGCAACCAATCTTACTTCCAGGTAAAGGATCGCGCTTTAGTTATTTGCATGAAAATCAGTGGGGTTTCACAGCGCTTAACCTACACTGCTTCCCCAAAACTAGGTCTTAAGATTAATGCTAATAATGCTAATAATCGAGCCCAGGCCAGCCTAGGTGTGTGTGTGTGGGACTCTGTTTGCGTGTGCCCACAGAGAGGGCTCTGAGTGCCACCTCTGGCACCCGTACCATAGGTTCGCCACCACTGCACTAGTCAGAAGCAACCACAGCTATTTAGGCAAACCTTTAATCGTAACTTTTCCAACATTTCAGGCAGAAGTGCCACCTAATAGAATGCCTTTTAAAACAAATATTTTTCTTATTTACTCCCAGCTTATCTTCATTTACTCAATGAAGACCCTTGTGCTGCGGGTTTTTTTAAATCAATCAGACTTCCTATGGCTGTGGTGGCAAACCTTTGGCACTCCAGATGTTATGGACTACAATTCCCATCAGCCCCTGCCAGCATGTAGTCCATAACATCTGGAGTGCCAAAGGTTTGCCACCACTGTCCTATGGCCAATCAGAATTCTTGCCAGCCAAAAGCTCCACACGGCTCTGCTCACTTTCTAAAAGCACCTGGGAGGTTCCTGGACACATGTCAGCAGGTCCTATGGCACCCAGGGGCCCCATGTCGGTGACCGATGCATTACACCACAATGACACCCTAATTCCCTGGTTGGTGTCCTGAGCTTTTGGGAGTGGGTGTCAGGACTACAATTCCCAGCAAGCACCAGCTCCCGCCTTTTTGCGTTGGAGCGGGAAACCGAGCTGGGGAGCTATGGCAAAACGAAACTGTGTCGCTCCGTCAGAACCAATGAGAGGCCAGGAACTGGGGGGAGGGAAAAAGCTGATTGGTTGCTGTCTGGTTTTGTAAATAGGATAAATACTGGAACTGAGGACAAGAATCCTCAGTTCCACCACCCTGTAGCTAGGGCTGTGGTGGCAAACCTATGGCACTCCAGATGCTCATGGACTACAATTCCCATCAGCCTCTGCCAGCACGGCCAATTGGCTGATGGGAATTGTAGTTCATGAACACCTGGAGGGCCAGAGGTTTGCCACCACTGAGCTAGGGCAACCCGAATCAATAACGTTCTTTTTTTTTACATTGACTTTGTCTGAGTGGTGCTCAGCCTTACAGTGGGACATGATTTTCAGCTACCTTTTTGTCACTTAAATTTAATGGAAGTCCCGATTGCCACCTGCCAGGTGTTTACTGACGCATGCACAGTCTCTATGGAAGCATGCACGATACACACACATTCACACCAAGTTCACAGAAAGCCAGTTAGTCGTTGGTAGGAGGGGAAGGAAATGCTCGACCTGAGATGCCAGAACCTGCCCTTTCCTGGTGCCTTTTCGTTTCCATATGACGTCCATGTGAGTCTTTTTGAGGCTGGCCCTTATACATTATATCCAGAGGTGGGATCCAGCAGGTTCTCACAGGTTCCCGAGAGAAGGTTACTAATTATTTGTGTGTGCCGAGAGGGGGTTACTAATTGGTGATTTTGCCACGTGATTTTTGCCTTAGTTACGCCCCTCCTCCGCTCCTAAGCAGAAGCACGCAGAACTTGAAGCAGTCTAGCAGGAGGTGCACTGGTGTGCGTGGCAGCCTGCACCTGCGTGCATTCGTTTCCTGCCCAAGGACCGGCGCAGCGGCTGCGTCCTTGCCACAGCCCCACCCAGCAATGCCCCGCCCCCGGAATGCCATGCCACGCCCCCGTCGTGCCCCGCCCAGCCCTATTGGCGCTATGCCACTGTTTGAATCCCACCACCATGAGAACCTGTTACTAAAATTTTTGGATTCCACCACTGATTGCATACCTTTTCCCCAGTTGGATCCTGCCAGCAGCATTTGCATGTCACCAAGATGAAACCATGCGTGGCTAAGCGCACAGGGATGTAATGGTTTGTGCAAATAGCTCATTAAATCAGATTGGGTTCCTTTGGTTGCTCCAACTGTTATTTGGATAGCTGTGGAGTTAATGCAGCCAAAGAGCACTGACTTCTGGGGATGCGCGCATTTATCAGACCAAGACAGGTTGCAACTAGTCAGAGGTAGGACAATTACCATTGTTTGGATGCACAATTATAATGCTGTTTCCAGAGAATGACATCATCAATCCACCATTCTCCTCGTGACGGCCCCGTTTTCCCTTCAAGGGGCCGATCGGTCTAATTTCTTCTGGCTTTTCTGTAGAAGCAAAGCGCGCTCTCCGTGTTGTGCAACCAGTCTGTGCACAACCGTTTTGCCGTGTTCTCAGGATGGGGTGTGTCTTGGTGCATGTGGGAAGGCGTCGTTCCCGTGGTTCACCTCTGGACTGCCTGCTTCCATCACTCCTTTCAAAACATTTATTTTAGAAAATTGCTGCTGTTACAGGATTGTGGATCAATGCCATTTTTAGGATTAGGTGATGTCCCAGCTGCCATGATGTAATGGTGCTAATCGGCTCAGAGCGTGTGCGTGTGTGTGTGTGTGTGTGGCGGGGGGGGGGGGGGGTGGAGGTAAACTTCTGCCATTGCCAGTAAACAGAGAAAGAAGAGGAATTGTGATTTTGAACGTACAATATCTACTAGTCGATGTATCCTGCATAATGCTTCCTTGAGCAACTGGTGCCCAGAACAACTACAACTTGGTTGCAAAGAATAACCCCACTGTGCCCCCTCGCCCCCCCCCCCCTGCCCCAGACCAGTGTCAGGACGAGGCTTGATGATTTGGTAAACCCAGAAAAAGCCACAAAGCCGAATACACCTGATAAATCTCTCCCCGGCCCTCCACTGCCATTCCCCAAGTCCAAGAGGGTTTGAGGCACAGTGCGTGGGGGGAGGGGGGGAAGGGAAAAAGAGATCTCTGTGCAGTCCAGCAAGCTCAATGCCGCCCCCCCCCCCGGATCACTCCCCTTCCCTTGATTTTCAAGCCCTTTGAATTTAGGAAAGGGGGAAGGAGTGAGAGAGCCCAATCCCCCCCCCACCCCGCAGCCAGGACTTGGGAAACTGCGGTAGAGAGAGAGAACTGAAAACAAGCGAGTTTTTTTAAACCCGAATATATCTGGGTAATAGCCCTCAATCGATTCGATTTCGAATACCTTTAATGGCATATAAATAGTTTAAGATTAACTTAGCAAGATAATAACAGCCTTTACAACTTTACAATTTCTGACGAGTTAAAATAACACCATTTAAAAATTTAGCCACCGCTTCCAACAGCTCGTAGTTGTGGCTGTTTAAAAGATATATAACCTTCTGTTTATCTGTAATGCCTTCACTTCCATGCAGGAAGGGGATTATGTGCTTCTTCCTACCTATCTCATAAAAAGGACAATTCAACAGCATGAGATACTGTTTCCACAGAACCCATGCCACACGGGCATTTCCTTTCTTTATGCAGGATTCCAAGGTGGCGTCCAAGGCTAAAGGAAGAAGGCAGGGCATTACACCTAGCTAAGGTGATTGCTCTACGCCACCGGGCCTCAACCAGGAGATAAAGGTACTGCGCTACAATTAATCTATCCACAGGTATTCCCAGAGAGATCGGGGAACAGGTTTTATTAGCTTCCTCTAGCATCTGTTGAAACTCTCTGTCAAAAAGTCTCTTCTTGATAGCCCCATAGACCTCCTGCTCTGTTAGCATTAGCAGGTCCTCCAAGGAAATTCCCAACTCATTAAGTTTGGCTTCGATTTTAACCCACCACTGGGTTGTGTGGAGGATGGAGTGTCCCTGGGATGTATAGTCCAGTTCATCTCGATTAAAACAAATCCTGGCCCAAAACTTGCATGTACGGCACCAGGCCAGAGTTTCCAGCCGATGCTGGCCTGTTTCTAAGCACAGGGCCGCATAGGTAATAGCCAAATAAAGAAGAAGAGTCGGATTTATATCTCCCTTTCTCTCCTGTAGGAGACTCTAAGGGGCTTACCAACTCCTTTCCTCCCCCCCCCCCCACAACAAACACCCTGTGAGGTACGTGGGGCTGAGAGAGCTCTGAAGAGCTGTGACTAGCCCAAGGTCACCCAGCCGGTGTGTGTTGGAGTGCCCAGGCTAATCTAGTTCCCCAGATAAGCCTCCACAGCTCAAGCCTCCTCTCTCAGTGCACCGCAAGGAGGAAGTGCATCTGGACAAGATTTCTTGCCCAGACACGCTTCTAGTCCCCCGACGGCTGGGTAATCAGCCCTGGAGAAGGAACCAGAATATGACTGATGACTTCCTTTGCGCTCCTTCAAACCAAATCCTCTTGGTAAAGGAGAGTGAGAGAGAATTGCGTGGAGCCCCTCCCACTTCTGGCTGGAAGAGGTACCTGGTAGTCATCCTGGGGGAAGCATTCCCATCCATCAGAGGTTGATGCTGGCGTCCTCTAGCCCATCAGCCAGAGGTTGGGCCGGGGTGAGCCCTACTGGAGCCCCTGTGAATACGTGGCTCTGACGCCCTCCTGTTCATGGAGACATCACGTAACACACAAGCACATAGAAAAATGGGCTGCTGAACAGGCAACTTAAATCCAACTCCCATTGTGCAATCAAACAGGGCAAAGGTACTACTTTTCGTAAAATGTATATGCATTACAGAAATCTATCCTGTCAAAGGGGCTGGTCACAGGCCTGTCTGAACTCTCTCAGCCCCACCTACCCCACAAAGTGGGGAGGGGAAGGGAAAGGAGTTTGTAAGCTACCTTGCGTCTCCTTACAGGAGAGAAAGGTGGGATATAAATCCAAACTCCTCCTCCTCCTTCTCCTCCTCCTCCTCCTCCTCCTCCTCTTCTTCTTCTTGTTCGTCTTGTTCTTCTTGTTCTTGTTCTTCTTCTCCTCCTCCTCTTCTCCTCCTCCTCCTTCTCCTCCTCTTCTTGTTCTTCTTCTTGTTGTTCTTCTTCTCCTCCTCCTCCTCCTCTTCTTCTCCTCCTCCTCCTCCTCTTCATCTCCTCCTCCTTCTCCTTCTCCTCCTCCTCCTCCTCCTTGTTCTTCTTGTTCTTCTTATCCTCCTCCTTCCTCCTCTTCTTCTTCTTCTTCTCCTTCTCCTTCTCCTTCTCCTTTTCCTTTTCCTTCTCCTTCTCCTTCTCCTTCTCCTTCTCCTTCTCCTCCTCCTCCTCTTCTTGTTCTTGTTCTTGTCCTACTTGTTCTTGTTCTCCTCCTCCTCCTCCTCCTCCTCCTCCTCCTCCTCCTCCTCCACATAAGCTGCAGCCTCTAATCTGGAGAGCCGAGTTTGTTTTCCTCACTCCTCCACATGAAGCCTGCCGGGTGACCTTGGGCCAGTCACAGTTCTCTCCAAACTCTTTCAGCCCCACCTAATTCACGAAGTGCCTGTTATGGGGAGGAGAAGGGAAGGCAATGGCGAGCCATTTGGAGGGTGCTTAAAGGTTGAGAAAGGCTGGGTATAAAAAGCAACTCTTCTTTTTAGCAGTGGGATGGGAGACCGCCAAGGGGCACTCACTCTGCTAGTCTCTTGCCTTGAAAATCCTACAGGTTCTTCAGCCAACCCCCAGTTCCCCCGGCCTTCTTACTCATCTGGGTGAAAGGAAGAGAAAAAAGATGGGTCAGCAGCCGCTCTCGGGGGCTGCAGCAAAACTTGTCAGGTGAGGTTTGGCCACTCCTAAATCTGCCTTCCTTTCTCTGGGCTAGATTGATCGCCCTGTTTACAATTAAAGATGGCATCGGAGGAGAGGGTGGAAGGCGGCAGCTGTTAGCAGGGCCATTGTTATTTATGACCGTAACATAAATAGAGGTGTAAATGGAAATTATATTTCAAAGCTGTAATAAGGCGCATCCATCAGCCGCCTTGAAGGAAGAAGCGGCCGCCGCTCGTCTCCTTCAGGGGGCCAATCACGAGCGCCCTTTGGCTTGGCTGCAGAGCAGATTCAGACACAGGTACAAAGGGAGTGGGTGGGGAGGACAGCGCTGGGGGTGGGTTTCACCTGTTTATTTAGTTCATTTGTACCCTTTCCTCCTTCCCATTGTTCTCCTCTGCTCCATTTTATCTTCATAACAACCTTGCGAGGTAGGTTAGGCAGAGAACATGTGACTGGCCCAAGGTCACTCAGTGAGCTGCCAACACTGAGTGAGCATTTGATCCGAGTCCAACATTCAAACCGCCCCCCCCCCCACACGCGCGTTTGGGGGGGGAGAGAGGACATCTTGAAAAGGGCTCATTATTGGCTGAGAGTGAGACTGCAAAACTCCTCACCAGAATTTCACCCCTGATTTCATAACTCCAAGTCATTTACGTTCATGAAGAAAGGTCAATGAATTAAGAACCCCCCTTTTTTCCATACACATCCTAAATGGGTGTAGCCAGCGTGGTGTAGTGGTTAAGAGCAGGTGCACTCTGGAGAACTGGGCTTGATTCCCCGCTCTGTCACTTGAGGTGTGGAGGCTTATCTGGTGAAGCAGATTAGCTTGTGCACTCCAACACATGCCAACTGGGTGATCTTTGGCTAGTCACAGTTCTTCGGAGCTCTCTCAGCCAGAGGCGTTTGGTGAGAAAATGGTGCTCGGAAACAGTCGTTTTCTGGGCACGCTCCCCACTACACTCCCCTGAGTGCAAAAAAAAAAGAAAAAAGAGCCAGCAATCTTCAATCTTGTGCTGGTGGGCCTCAGGGGGGTGGGGGCCCCCTCCCAGCTGGCAGCCAGCAGTGCCTTCTGCCCTCCCCTCTTGGGAGAGCAGAAGCAATTGAGGCTCTGTTCTCTGCTCCTTTGCTTTTATAAGCACAGGGGCAGAGCTCTGCCCCTCAGGGGCGTGGCCCTGCCTCAGCCCTGCCCTCATGTTTATGAAAGCAAAGGAGCAGAGGACGGAGCCTCAGTTGCTTCTGCTCTCCCCAGAGGGGAGGGAAGAAGGGACTGCCAGCAGCCAGCTGGGAGCCAAGGGCCAGGAACTGGGGGAGGGGGCCAAGGCTTGGGGGGGGGCGTCCTTGGGTTTCCTTGGCCCTGCCCACATTGATGATGACTTTCTTCTTCTTCTTCTTCTTCTTCTTCTTCTTCTTCTTCTTCTTCTTCTTCTTCTTCTTCTTCTTCTTCTTCTTCTTCTTCTTCTTCTTCTTCTTCTTCTTCTTCTTCTTCTTCTTCTTCTGCTGCTGCTGCTGCTGCTGCTGCTACTTCTGCTGCTTCTGCTGCTTCTGCTGCTTCTGCTTCTGCTTCTTTGTTTTCTACATGCATGGTTTGAATGTGTGGTGAAATGTCATACTAGCGCTCACTATGCATGGAGTTCTTCCTGCGATGCTTCTTGCCGCACAGGGCCTTGGCAGTGGGATCTCCTCACATTTCCTTGTTTCCTTGCCTGCCCTACTTCTGGGTTGATCCTCCGTCCAGTGCAAAGTTGAAGATGGTGGTCTTTTTAAAAAGCTCTTCAATTGTAATATCTGCACCCCTCGTGTCGACTTTGAGGCTGCTATTGTTTTTTAGGGAAATGCCAGCCATTGATCCCTGCGAGGAGTGGTGGTGGTGGTGGAATGACGGTCCCCCCCCCTCCTAGCAGGGATCGATTTCTTTTTAAAAAAACAATTATAGCAGCTGCATAATCTTGATAGAAAGTATATCGATGTGACATTTCAAGGGGAAAAGAAAAAGAAAAAAGAGCCAGCAATCTTCAATCTTGTGCTGGTTGGGGAAGCAACCTATAAGGAGACACGGGGGGTTCCCTGCTCTTGCAAACCACGGGGCTTCCGGGATCTTCAGCACCGGAAGTGGATCATGTCAGCACATACCCTTGCTGCTAGACAGAGCACCAGTGAATGATCAGCCTATGACAGTAAAGAAAAAAACAGACCGTGCTAGTGATAAAATTAATCCCAAAACAAAAAACCTTGTTATGATAAACCTTGAAAATCCACAGAAGCTAAAAATGGCTAATTCATACATCTGTAATTCTTGCTCCTGCGCAAACAACAAGGGATAGAGATCAACTCTCTTGGAAAATGTCCTGTGCGCATGCTGATCTCAGAACCCGTGAGCACAGACACGAAGGCACTGAATTTGGAAATTTTGTTTCATTGGAAAGTCTCAGTATTTTTGGACGTTCCTGATATATTCCTGCGACCGCTGGAAATGTTCCCGATGGAATGTTTAAAGAGGCCGTGTTTTGAATGGAGATCTGTGGGATGCAAAGCCAGCGTGCGTGTTTGCTACAAAATGCAGCCGCCCTACAAAGGACTCGACTTGCGCTTCAGAGGAACAGAAGGAAGGGGAGATGAAAGCTAATAGCTGGGATCTAGCAAAGGGCAGCTGGGCACCGAGGTTTCCTCAGGCTGATTTCTTCTTGTGGATACACAGAACTGTGCTCTGGCAGAGGAGGGGCAGACGCCCAACTTCATGCCTGATTCAAGTGGAGAAGTGGGCTTTTTAACTTTCAGAATTCTCGTTTTGATATTCGATTTGCTTTCATTTCCATTTCAATGGGAAACACCTTTATTCTTAATCCACTGAAATGATTGGTCTCCCGGCACAGTTCTCTTCACTTCCATTCAACTTTGAACGATCAAAACGCTTCGGTTCCAGTTTCTTGCCTGCGATCGTGTTTTTGCCTCATCTTTCTTCCAAAAAAGCTCAGGAGGACAGTGGACGTTTTGCATCCCTCCTCCGTTTTAGCCTCACAACCACCCTGTGAAGTAGGCTAGGCTAAGAGTGACTGGTCCAAACCCCACAGTGACGTTCATCTGGAGGGGAGATTCGAACCTGGGACTTCTAGTCCACCCACTATGCCACACTGGCTTTCACTCACTTGTTGCCCCTCCCTCTAACCCCCATGACATATTTCACCAGGTCTGTAGTCACCATGGAGATTAATGAACAGGCAAAACAAACAGCATTCATTCATGCATTGCTTCCCCCCCCCCCCGCCCCCTGCCCTTCATTATTGTTTACTGCAGGACTGTAATGCCTGGATCTTTTTCACTTAGCTCCCCCCACCCCAATTCCCTTCACTTGCAAATTCTGCATGACTTTTATTTATTTACTAGCAGCAAAGCCCATTGCACTAGCAAAGTGTGGGGGGGCTGCAATGGGCTTTACTGGGGGGGGGAGAATGGCAACGTGAGCATTAGGGTGGGGGAGGATGGAAAGGTGTGGGGTGGGGGAGGGTTGGAAGGTGTGGCTGGGGGGCGGGAGATGGTGGCCAGGGGTGGCTTGCAGTGGGCAGGAGGGTTGAATTTGGATGGTTGGGATGGAAAGGGAGCTGCTTGCAGGGCTGGCCTGTGTCTTGGGGGGGGGAGGTGGGTCTCCTTTGAAGAGTGGGAAGTTTCAGTGCCCACTTTTACTTTCTCTTTCATTGACACACCCTGATATTCTAGTTTTCAGACTTGCCCTCTTGTCCATGTAGAATTGGCTACAAAAAAACCTGTAATGAAACTCCAAGGTGCATAGTGCGTTGATCAGGAGATCCAAATTCAAATCCGGAGCGGACAGCGTTGTGCAGGGATCAGAGTGCTGGAGTAGGATCTGGGAGTCCTGAATTCAAATTCCTACACTGCCATGAAGTTCACTGACTCACCTGCTCCATAGGGTTGTTGTGGAGATAAAATGAGGGAAAGGACCTCCTTGGAAGAAGGATGAGACAAAAATGTAGTCGAGAGAGGTTGATTTTGCTGAAACTCTCCTCATCTGAATGTTTCTCTGTTCTAGCATTCCAGAATACCTGGTTTTGTTTCTGGAGCAGAATCGATGGGTCAGAATATTCCACTGCCCTGAATTGCAATTCCCAATATTGTGCCTGCTCAGTTTGTCAAACTTCTGAATCCCCACAATTCAGATGCAGCAGAACTCAGAGCCACTGTGAAGTCAGATGTGCACACAAACAGATGTGCCACATAAAATATGCCTTGTGCATCTCAACAGTGGCCCAATGGGGGGGGGGAAGGGAAAGGAGTTTGTCAGCCCCTTTGAGACTCCTTACAGGAGAGAAGGGGGTGTGTATAAATCCAAACTCCGCCTCCTCCTCCTCCTCCTCCTCCTCCTCTTCTTCTTCTTCTTCCTCCTCCTCCTCCTCTTCCTCCTCCTCCTCCTCCTCCTCCTCCTCCTCCTCCTCCTCCTCCTCTTCCATGCACTTCTTACCCTGCGGCTGATTGCTTTACAGTGGGATTTTCCTGTGGGGTTTGTTTGTTGGTTTGCACAGGAATTCTCTTCCTGCAAAGGGTTCCTAGGTGAGCCAATTTGCCACCCCCCCCCCTCTTCCTTGTTGTTTCTGTGCAACCTCCATTTGGGGAGGTTCTTGTCATCTTTAGCATTAGTTTGCTGGCCCATGTCAATTTCTTGTTTATTTCACTGAGTCTATCACTCCAGTGATAGATCTGTAGTGTGAAAATTAAAAAAGAAAGAAAGCCCTTCAGCTTGTTTTGAAAGGGTGGCCTGAAGAGTGGGAAAAAGGCAGGGAGGAGTAAAAAACCCAAAGAAAGCTCAACACATATGGATCTCCTTTGCTTTCCCTGCAACAGGAGAGGAAAAGACGCACGTTCAGAGATTTTGGAAACCATGGGGATTCTCTGATATGAAGGCAGGGTGACTGTTGAAGAGGGGAAAATGTTTGCATAACCAAGAATCAAACCCAAAGAGAATCTATGCCCAATACAAAGGAAACCACAAGCTCACAAACTGTTAATGTTTCATAAATACTCTGCCATATCTTGTGATACTGAGTTAAAAAAAATCTTTTGCATCTGCTTGGCCCATAGCCCATCCCAGTACCTAGTATAATGAGAGTGTATAAAGGGGGGGGGGGATCTTTACCTTGTTCATGGTTTTGTAAACCTGACACATCTTTTTTATTTTGTATCAAATTCATTTTATTACAAACACTGCACAGTAAATTAAAAAAAAACAATTTCTATGACCCAAAATCTTAACACATTTTTTTCTGGCTACAGCAAAAATTGATTTGGAGGAGTACTGAGTGAAGACTCACAGAATCTTCCAAGGGCCCAGGCCGATTGAACCGATTGAACTAAAACTTTCTGCATCTGGTCTAGCTAAATTCTCCCAGGTATTTGACTTGTGCAGATTGGCCATTGATTACTAAGCTCTTCTGGAAAACCCCCTCGGGCTGCACAACGATCAAATTCAAGAAACGTCTTCCGCGACACCGTCACCTCTCTGATTTTCAATTTCAGAAACAGTGGCTGGGGGAAAGAAAGAAAAAGAGAGGGAATTGCATGTCGGCTCCACAGATCTTTCATGACACTTCACAACAGAACAACCAACAAATAATAAAACACTAGGAGGTGAGTGAAGGAGAAAGAAGCCAGCCCTGGCAAGATACCCCCCACGACCCCCTTCTTCTTTCCAAAGGAGGCTCAACGGGCTGTCAGAGATATTGGATTTTTTTTGTTACATGGATACAGTTAAGCCTACAAATCTAACTTGCTCCCCTCTATTGGTAAAACCTGATATACATCCTGCTGCGACTGCAGTTCACTGGACAGGGGCCCTGGAAGGCCAACGGCTTGGTTCAGTTCTTTGTCGTGCCTTCACCCTTCAGAGGTAAGAGGACACCGTCTGCAGCTAACTTTGCAACAACTTATCAGGCCCAGCATCTCCACTGGCTCATGGCGCATCCACCGTGCCCGATGGCACCATCTGGTCAGGGAGATAGTGAGCATGTCTGGGTGGGGCGGGGGGGGGGGTCGATAAGGAGGGAAGCAGTGGAAGCCAGCCAAGCCAGCTCATGTTAGACTTTCCACCCAAAACGATCACTTGATGGCTCTGTCTCTGCCACAGGTGACAATTCCTCCATCCTACCATCTTTTTATCAGGGAACAACAGCTTCCCTGCACTGTTTTTAAACTGTTTCTCGGAGTCTTGCAGCTCTGCTTTTTCTGGATTCAAATATAACTGAGGACATTTCTAAAGATTAATCACAGGATTGGAGCCAGTGTACTTTGCTCTCCCGATGCCACAGTGGTTCAAATAATCTTGCAGTAGCCAATAACATGAATGCCTCAAAATCTTCTTGGGTTGTGTGGTCTTCTATGCCGAGGGATTGAACGCTACAGGAAAAGCAACTTGATACAGCCATCCATACAATCACAACGAGATTCCTGCAACACCACAATAAAAGTCTCTTGATGCAAGGACATTTTTAAATGGCTTTTTCAAATGCTGACAAGCACACCTGAGGCTTAAATAAGGAAAGTCTAACAAATTATGAAAGACACTCTCAGAAAGGGGGGAAAAATCCCTCATCTCTGCGAGCCCTCAAACCACGGTTAAAATGTCTGCTGCTATGATGGAGACTACATTTCCAAGACTGCACCTTGTCCCTTGGGCACAGTGTCCAGGACATCAGGGATCAAGATGGACGATGTCAGGACTCTGTGAAAACCTCCTGGTCTGTCATCTTCTCCCTTTGCACCTGCCACAGATCTTTGGGGAGGTCTATGAGAAAGTGGCGTGGGAAACTCCTGCCTCGTTTCCATTTCTGTTCTGGGCATGAACATGCTCTCTCACCCACAGGCCCGGTAAAAACACCTGTCTTACGATCAAGGCAGCTATGGCTACCATCTAGGCCTCCCTCATTTACCATTTATCATTTGCCATCAACTATTAATTATTAACTTTCAACTAGTCCCCGAGGTGTGGTTGGGTTTTTTTTAAAACTGGTTTGTAGAATGACAAGGAATTAGCCATCTGGATTGTTATGTTTTTTCTTGGATATTTTAACGATGTAACTATGGTAGGTTGGTTGTGATAGTGCTGTTATTGAAATGTTCCTATGCTGGCTGTATGTCACCCTGAGTCTGAAAGGGGAGGGGTGGTCGATTTAATTTAAATAATCATCTTCATCATCATCATCATCATCATCATCATCATCATCATCATCATCATCATCATCATCAGCATCTATGGGGGGACCTTGAAGATTTCACTCGCTTAGACCATTGCTAGTTACTTCACCCCCCTGGGATTCCAAGGGCGGGGGTTGAAGGGAGAGAGTTTTCAACCCTGAATTGCTGCTTTGAACTTCAGTTCCAGCAAATGACTTCCGGTTCCTGAACTTGTCTAATAAACTGATTTCTGGGTCCAAGAATTTGGTTATTGCAGGGGGTTGACAGAACCCAACAACCCTCATTTTGCTGCCCACCTGTCGGCTATCCAGCCGGCAGTATATTCAATCCAAAGAAAAACGATGAGCGACATGTTGGATGCTTTTGTATAATTGGCTTTGCATGTCTTTTGATCCCCCCCATGTCCCACTTTCACGGCTGACATGCACCCCTCACAACCTCTTTTTTTTCCAGTGGCCCTTTGCCACCATTGACAACACACACAACAGTTCTATTGTATTTCCTCAGGGTTGTCAGGAAGAACATGAGCCAGCAGTGTGGTGTAGCGGCCAAGAAAGCCAATGCGATTCTGGAGTATAGATTGAGGGATGTAATTGTACCTCTCTATTCTGCATTGGTTAGACCTCGCCTAGAATATTGTGTACAGTTCTGGGCACCGCAATTCAAGGAGCATATTGACAAGCTGGAATGGGTCCAGAGGAGGGCAACCTAAATGGTAAAACATTGGGAAGAACTTCTTGTCCATCAGGGCTGTTCAACAGTGGATAGCCATCTGTCAGGAATGCTTTGATTGTGTGTTCCTGCATTGCAGGGGGTTGGACTTGATGGCCCTCCTTGGGGTCTCTTTCAACTCTATGATTCATTCATTGGATGCTTGGGAGAATGAGTATTGGCACCAAACACAGATCAGATAGATTCTCCCCTCCAGATGACTTGATCAAGTAGAACCTTCAGAGTATGGACTTTCATACCCCTAAAATGTTCTTTTTAAATAAATTTTTATTTTTTCAACATAAAAAACACATACCACTATACAAATTCACATCTACCATTACATCAGTCTATATATATAAAAAGCTAACAGTGTTTTTGTTAGTGGTAGTATAACTCAGTAACTGCTGGGCCAATTCCTCTGAAAATTCCCAGCCACTGTAGTCATCCAGGTGAGAGTGTTTTTAGATGTTCACATACCTGAAATTTCACACCTGGCCCAGGTAAACCGCCTTTTTCCTGGTGGTCCCTGGTGAAGGACATGCAGCTGCCTGTGTGTAACTGTCACCCTTAGAATGTTCATGCTGCTTAGAATGTTCACTCAGATGGCCAAATATGAGCAGTGAAAACAGTACATAGGCAGTAACTCGAGTGGAAGTGAAACACATACACACACATACACACGAGGGAGAGGGAAGGGAGGGAGAGGGAGGGAGGGGTGGCATGCAAGGGAAGAGAGGGAGGGAGAGGAAAGGGACAGAGGGGGAGGCATGCAAGGGAAGAGAAGTGAGAGAGGGGAGACAGTGAGGGGTGGCATGCAAGGGAGGGGAGGCAGGGGGCCCAGCATCTTGATATGACCCACCCACCCTAGCAGAGGGAAAGGGAAGAGAGGGAGGGGGAGGGGTGGCATGCAAGGGAAGAGAAGTGAGGGAGGGAAGAGAGTGGGGGGCGACATGCAAGGGACAGGAGGGAGGGGCCAGGCACCCTAGATTCCCTGAATGCTGCGGTTACAGTTAAGAAAACCAGGCACGCATTACTCAGGAGTAAGCTCGGTACAGCAACCATGACATACTTTGAATGGCTGCGTCGCGCCCCTCAGAGGGTTTCCTCAGAAGTGACACCCATTGCCACCAACCAAACTTACTCCCAGGTAAAGGATCATGACCAGCCAGCCTAGATGTGTGGGAGGGGTGCCTTTCCATTCCCCTCCCCCCCTGGAATGCGGGCACACACATCACTGACATCGCACAGTATCAGGCTGCATGTTTGCATGAGCACGTACTGCTGGCCTCTGCAATTGATTTGCTGCTACTGTTCCTTTCCCACTTCACCACAATAAGCCACAGCAACGCGTGGCTGGGCCCCGCTAGTACAAAATAAAATTTAAAAAAATACAAGAAAGAACAGAAGAAAAATTGAAACACAAATTTTACAATAACTAAACACAACCTATTATAACTAACGAAACACCATAAAACCATATAATGACTTCCCGCTATCTCATTGTTGAATTCTAATCCATCCTAGGTTCATGCATCTATTTAAAATAAAACTATCAATTACACACTGTATCATTACTAATGTTCTAATTCATTCAGCTGTTTTCTTTTAGACCTCAAATCCTGCAATTCTTTCTCTTCTACTATTTTTTTCAATAGATAATCCGTAAAAGGTTTCCCGTTTTCTGCAAACTTCTCTGTTACTGCCTCTTAATAAAGTTGTTGATTTTGCTATTTCTGAGTCGCCTGAACATCTTGCTGGTTTCGAAGGTGGTGCAGGATCTGAATTTTGCTCATCTGTTTCAGGCCAATATAGCTATGCTCTGAAACTCTATGCTGAAGGGTGTCTCTGATCCCGTTCCAGCCAAGCCGTCTTACCCCCAGCGCATGCTAGCAAGCACATCCGTGCAATGATCCCAATTCCCACCCCCACCCGAGGACGTCTCCGTGGCCTCTTTTCTTCCCTTTGTCTGGCCCAGCTCCTTCTCCTGGATCCCGGGGCCGCCTTCTTCACTCGACCACCTCCTCTCGCCGGCTGTCACCATGGAATCTTTCTCGATGGCTGGAGCCATTGTTCCCCCTGGCACTTGAGACGCTTGTGCTTTGCCCGGCCCCCTTGCAAGTGCCACTAAGTGCTTTCTGCAATTAAGGCTTGGGTTGCATTTGCTGGGGGAAGAGGCAGGTGGAGAGGAAGCAGCAGCCGGAGATATGTGGCTACTTCTTGTCAGCCTCCCCGCTTCCCAATAAGAAGTACCTCTTGCCTCCTTCCCACATGAGGGAAGATAAAACAGACAAGGTTCCAGGGAGGACAACACGGCCTAAATTAGTTGTCAGGAGCCTCCGTCCATTCTTTGGCATTTCAGAACGGTTATAAAAACCTCCCCAACCCAATTTCCCACCTGATTTGGGATTCTTAGAATCATAGAACCATAGAGCTGGAAGAGACCCCGAGAAGGGCCATCAAGTCCAACCCCCCTGCCATGCAGGAACACGCAATCAAAGCACTCCCGACAAATGGCCATCCAGCCTCTCTTTAAAAACCTCCCAAGAAGGAGACTCCACCACCCTCCGAGGTAGTGTGCATTCCACTGTCGAACAGCCTTGACTGTCAGGAAGTTTTTTCTGATGTTTAGGTGGGATCTCTTTTCCTTCACCTTGAACCTATGACCCCTGGTCCTAGTCTCTGGGACAGCAGAAAACAAGCTTGCTCCCTCACCAACATGACATCTGTTCAAATATTTAAGCATAGCTATCATGTCACTCTTTAACCTTCTCTTCTCCAGATGAAACATACCCATCTTCCTAAGCCTCTCTTCGTAGGGCATGGACTCCAGACCTGTTACCATTTTGGTGGCCCTCCTCTGGACCAGTTCCAGCTTGTCAATATCCTTCTTGAATTGCAGTGCTCAGAACTGTACACAATATTCCAGGTGATGTCCAACCAATGCAGAATGGAGAGGTACAAACACCGCTCAGAGGCCTTCGGGGGTGGGCGGTCTATTAAATCCAAGTAATTAATAAACAAACAGACAGACAGACAGGCAGACACATACATACATGGCTACACATAGCTACATAGCTACATAGCTACCTACCTACCTATGTACATACATACCTACATAGCTACATAGCTACATACCTACTTACATACATACCTACATACCTACATACATTGCTACCTACCTATGTATGTAGCTATGTAGCTATGTAGGTATGTAGGTACGTACCTACATAGCTACATAGCTACATAGCTACATAGCTACCTACCTACCTACCTACATACCTACATACATACATACATACAATCCCTCGATCTAGACACTATATTCCTATTGACACAGCCCAGAATCGCGTTGGCTTTTTTGGTCCCGCATCACACTGCTGAATTACCAGACTTCTTGAATTACCAGACTTCATTTGCAGATGGCAGCTGCTCTCCACTGTTCTCTAATTTTTGGATTCTGGATACATGGCACATGTGCAGTTTGTCATACCATACTTTTCCCTTGTGAGCATATGTGAGCATTAGTTGAAAAGGAATGGATGGGTTATAAACACATCATTGGGCACCATCAACACACCAAAACCTATGTGTACCCTGATGGCAACCATGGCACAAAGAGCAATATGAAGAAGACGAAGATGAAGATGAAGACAAAGACGAAGAAGAAGACAAAGACAAAGACGAAGAAGAAGAAGAAGAAGAAGAAGAAGAATTGGATTTATATCCCCCCCTTTCTCTCCTGTAAGGAGACTCAAAGGGGCTTACAATCTCCTTTCCCTTCCTCCCCACAACAAACACCTTGTGAGGTGGGTGGGGCTGAGAGAGCTCTGAAGAACTATGACTAGCCCAAGGTCACCCAGATGGCATGTGATGGAGTGCACAAGCTAATCTGGTTCACCAGATAAACCTCCACAGCTCAACTGGCAGAGCGGGGGATCAAACCTGGTTCCCCAGATTAGAGTGCACCTGCTCTTAACCTCTACACCACACTGGTCTATTTCATATTGCTTTTTCGTTTCTTTGAAGAAAACATTTCTTCCTCATTAATATGCACATGTGTGGTAACAACCCTCCCCCACCCCTGTGTTGTATCCTTGGCATATTTGTATGTGATAGAATAGCGGGAGGAAGATACATATGAAAAGGAGTCCAAAGTTGCAGCAAATTTCTCCTAGTTCAACTTGAAAACTAAAAAGACAGCAGAGCACAAGACAGAAGCTGATTATTCGTTGCTGCCCTACTCTGCAGCGAGGAAACATTTCCATCAGGGCAGAGATTTCTGTACTTACATGCTCTGTGTTACAGTGCCACAGGTCCTGAAAGCCCCACGGTTAGTGACAGCAGGGAAATCCTCATTTCAGGGTTTCCACTCCTTTCGGGCATTTCCGGGGGCTCTACAACCAACTTTTGTGAAAAGCACAAAAATATTGATATAAGACAGAAAAATCAATATAGAACAGAAATATTGATATAGAAATGACATAAAGATGTAAAGGGCTTTAAAAACAGCTGATCTTCTGAAGATGCCAGCCACACATACAGGTGAAACGTCAGGAGAAAATGCTACTGGAACCCGGCCATACAGCCCGGAAACCCCCCCAACACCCCAGCGATTCTGGCTGTGAAAGCCTTTGACAATACAAAGCTGGAAACTTTGCGATGACCGGAAGTGACCCAGAAGTGAGGGCTTGCAAGTCACGCAGCAGGTAGCGGGGTGCCTCCTCGTGTGTAAGCACAGAACTGCTACTACCCCACTGTAGCAGCAGCGGCGTAGGAGGTTAAGAGCTCGTGCATCTAATCTGGAGGAGCCGGGTTTGATTCCCCGCTCTGCCGCCTGAGCTGTGGAGGCTTATCTGGGGAATTCAGATTAGCCTGCACACTCCCACACACGCCCGCTGGGTGACCTTGGGCTAGTCACAGCTTCTCGGAGCTCTCTCAGCCCCACCTACCTCACAGGGTGTTTGTTGTGAGGGGGGAAGGGCAAGGAGATTGTCAGCCCCTTCCCTTGAGTCAGCTCCTGCAGGAGAGAAAGGGGATATAACCAAACTCCTCCCTCCTCCCTCCTCCTCCTCCTCCTCCTCCTCCTCCTCCTCTTCTTCTTCTTCTTCTTCTTCTTCTGCTTCTTCTTCTTCTTCTTCTTCTTCTTCTTCTTTCTCCTCCTCCTCCTCCTTTTTCTTCTTCTTCTCCTCCTCCTCCTCCTCCTCCTCCTCCTCCTCCTCCTTCTTCTTCTTCTTCTTCTGTAGAGCAAAGAGCCCTGAGGAAAGCACTGCATGCATAATAGGCCAGGCAGGGATTCTAGCTCAATAAAGGAGGAGGAGGAGGAGGAGGAGGAGGAGGAGGAGGAGGAGAAAGAAATTCCTGTCCATCCAAAAATCTGATGCTTAATATCTTTTTTTTAAAAAGATTGAGAGCTGACTTGCAACGGAATATTTCTGCCACAGAATATTCCTTAAGACTTTTAAGCAGAGTGTGAGGTCCTTGGAAGAGAAATAGCTCAGAAAGGGGGGGGGGGATTTTGGGTTTGATATTGCCAGCCCCACACTTTGACCCACTCCTGTAAGCAGAGCCCGTCACTTTCACAAGCGCGTTAAGACTGACTTTGCTCCAACGGAGCCCCTGGCTTAGCAAGTCGGGGCGAGCCGCGTGGGAGAAAAGGGGATCCTCGTGAAGAAAGCCGTGAACGATGGGAAAGCAAAGGAGCACAGGCAGGTAGAATTGTGTGCATGGCGGAGACGTCTTGGAGATTTATTAAATGATGAATTATGTGTACAAAGGGAACAGAGAGAAATTTCGCTGCCTGCCTCTCAAAGAATGCTGCTGTCTCTCAACTGTGTGCCTGCATTGTCTACGGTGCCTTCAGAGAACGGCTGATGTGCCTCAAGAGACTGGCAAATTCAATAAAGGCAGGACTGAGACCCAAATATACTGTTGCAATTCATGAACAGAAGGTCACACGGTCTATGATTTTCGCAACAAACAGACATAAATGCACATCACATCAAGACTGCGGTTTTTGGCAGCGTTTCATCAATACGCACCTGCACACTCATAATTGGGATGGGGCGGGGAGATGCCAACGAACAGGAGTAGCTAAAAAGGTTTGGCAAGTTAGAAATTAAACAGAAGGGAACAACAGAGAAACCCAGCTGTGCTCCCTTCTACTCGGAAAAGGAGAACAGGGGACCAGGAACCCCAGAATACTGGGAGAACTTCTCACAAGGAGGACTTCGGAAGCTTGAAGAGTCGGCTTTTCTGGAGCATTGGAGGGATAACATTGCACCAGCGAGCATCCAGCTGATTAGAACAGGGTCCCTTTGGATGGCTGGTTCCTCTCCCGCCTCCATTCCCCTGATATTTTCCCTCCTGCTGAGACCATCTGGAGTTGTCTTCCCTTTCCTTCCTACCTCAACTCCCCGCCCATCATTAAATAAATGGTTGTAGCTGCAGGGTTGAGGTTGGGTGATCCAAGAGAAGGCGCGTCGAGAGAGACGGTCTACGGAGGCAGGCAGGGTTCTGTATCTTGGCTGCCTTTCATTTGATCTACAAGCTCTCCCCCTCCCTCCCCAGAGGATTCATTTTGGTGCAGTTGTGAAGTTTCCTTTGCTCTTGAATTCCAGAGGAGTTGGCTGTGGTTCAGGCCACTGGTGGGGGAGGCAGGGAACAGGAACAGCACGAAAAATGCTGAAAACAGGCATTCTTGGCGTTCCCACAGCATGACATCACAGAAGTAGGGCCACTCTGCACGAAGGTTCACGGGCAGGCAGGCAGGCAGGCAACAATTGGCCTTTTAAAATTTGCTTCGGCTTATTATTACACTTATTGGATAGCTCAAGTGTGAAAGACGAGAGCTTAAATTTACTCCATTAAATGTAAAAGGCATAGAAGAAGAAGAAGAAGAAGAAGAAGAAGAAGAAGAAGAAGAAGAAGAGGAGGAGGAGGAGGAGGAGGAGGAGGAGGAGGAGGAGGAGGAGGAGGAGGAGGAGGATTAGTTTGGATTTATACACCCCCCTTCTCTCCTGTAAGGAGACTCAAAGGGGCTGACAAACTCCTTTCCCTTCGCCCCTCACAACAAACACCCTGTGAGGTGGGTGGGGCTGAGAGAGTTCAGAAGAACTGTGACTCACCCAAGGTCACCCATCTGGCATGTGTTGGAGTGCACAAGCTAATCTGGGTCCCCAGATAAGCCTACACAGCTCAAGTGGCAGAGTGGGGAATCAAACCCGGTCCCCCCAGATTAGAGTGCACCTGCTCTTAACCACTATGCTGCTGCTGTACCAGATGGATTACATATAGGGTGGCCAACCGCTGTGAGGGGCATAGAGGTCTCCTCGAATGACAGCTGACCTCCGGTTTTCCAGGAGAAAAGGCCTGCTGCGGAGGGGCGACTCTATGGCCTTATGCCAGGTCCTTCCAGGGTTGCCAGATCTGGGTTGGGAAACACCTGGAGATTTCGGAGGTTGAGCCCGGGGGTGTGGTTGGGGGAGGGGAGGGACCACCAACCAGCTATAACACCATATATATAACCAAGATACCACACAGCCATTTTCTCCAGGAGAACAGCTCTTGATTGTCAGGAGATCAACTGTAATTATGGGAGCCTGGCCCCTCCTCTTCCAAACTCTGCCTTCCCTCGGCTCTGCCTCCAGATCCCTGGGAACTTCCCAGCCCAGAGTTGGCAGAGCTGGTCACACAAGATTCTGGGTGTGCGCAGGGTGCAAATCGATGCACTTCCTTTTTGCTCTTGTGGTTATTCGGTACAGAAGATCAGGAAAAGGACCACGCAGGTGTCTGGGCTCACGAGCCATTTCCAGTGGACTTTCTCAGAAAAGCCATTTCCCAGTTTCAAAAAGGTTGAATGGGGCCCTGGGGCAGAACTGAGACAGACCGGAGGGAGTTGGAGAACAAGAGACAGGGCTTGGGAAACCAAAGGTCGATTCCCCACTTTCAATTAGTTCCAGAAGAGTGACTGGAAATGTTGCGGTTTCCTCGCGTTTTCCCTACTGGGCCACAGTTCAGTTCTGGCTCTGTCGCTCCCCCACCTCTGACCCCGCATTCCTCCTGTACCTGGTTGCTTGTGCAACTTTTGCCAGGACACGTTTACATTTGGGATTGGTGGGGAATTTCGCGCGACTGAGTTCATTTTCAGATTCCCGCCTTAGCAGTGACACGAATGCTCCCAGCCAATCAGAGCACGCCAGCCAATGTGCAATGTGCATCCAGATTTTTCTTAAAGTTTTGTTTTCGTCTCACTCGGCTCCTCCTGTTCGTCTGATTCGGTAAAACATTCTACCGGTCTAACGGTAAAACGAGAACTCGAGAAATCAAGAGAATGAGAAAACAGTAGCTAATTATAAGGCAGGGGTGTCGTATTCTTGTTGTCACGTCACGACGTCACGATGTGATAACGTGTTGGAAAGTATCTGCCCCGACGCGGCACGACAGCCAATCAGGTCAGCCCTGGCAAGCCGAACCCGTGGTAGTGGGGAATGTGTTTTCTGGAATCAGAGATGGCTTCAATTGAAAGTGGCTCAACTGAGGACGAAGAAACAGCGACAAAAAGGTCCGGTTACTTTTCAAACTTGCATTAATCTACGTATGATTTACAGTGGGAAATCGATCGAAGTCTGGAGAGATTGCTGGTTAGGACCAGTGAAATATTAGTGGCCAGATTTTAAGCCCATCCTTTCTCCAAAGAGATCAAGATTCTTTCCGCTTCCATTTCTCCATCCGTTCTGCCTTCACAGCTGGTCCGGAGCTTTGGGCTGGGCTGTCACCAGTGCGCCAATGACATCCACTCAGTTTGTTCTGCGGATGGAGGGTTGGCCGACCACTGCCTCAGATGCTCCACAACAGTGTTTAAGGGTCGTGGCTTAACGGTTGATGAAGAGTAGGCTGAAGCGGAGTCATCAAAAGGTGCCCTTTGCAAGAGCGCCAGGGATGCCGCGCGCTGAGGAGGTGCGACAGTGTCAGCGTCGGGGCGGCTGCGCTGTCGCCACCCCTCTGTCAACTGGCAATCAGTCATCATTTGGGGATATTTCCAGATTCCACCTGGAAGTTGGCAGCCCTAAGTAAATTGTGCTCTGTGTGTGTGTGGTGTGTGTGTGTGAGACAGAGACAGAGACAGAGAGAGGTCTTTGAACCTGGGTCTCCGTGGTCCCAGTGCAACACGCTAACCACTCTACTACCCTACTGACCAAAATAACATTATATGGCTCAAACCTCCAAGGTGGTTTCCACACAGCCCAGATATAACAGGCAGAGGAAGCTATTTATCCCGTTACGGGGAAGCACTTCGCACAGGGCTCTCCTCCAAAATGGGTTCAGCTCCTTATAATTCCCTCAACCCGGGTTTAATAAAAATCACTAAATTAGCTATCATTTTGGAGAAACCAAAGGAGTCACAGCAACCCGGACGGTTGGCAGTTGCTTCCTGGAGGGATGAAATCTCCAGTGTCACGGCAAACAGGGGAAACTGGGTTCATTAATAACATGCTGCGCAGAAACCTCTCAAGTGATGGCTGGAGATCCCCTGGAATTGCAACTGATCCCCAGAGGACAGGGATCCATTTTCCTGCAGGAAATGGCTGGTTTGGAGAGTGGCACTCCATAGTATCACACCTGCCCAGTTTCCTTGTTCCAGTAGCGTACTGCTAATGGGGACATGGGGTATCCCATGTTCCTGGGCACATGCTGTTTCATCATGTGGGGGGGTGGAGCTGGCCTGCAGAGAGGCCGGGAGGCCGGGGGGGGGGGGGCTCGGCAGCGGGTGGCCCAGGAGCCGGCCTGCTGCCATGGCACCCATCCAAGTTGCCCCCTGGGCCCTGCCCTCCCTGCCTTATGACTCCCATAAGTGGGGCACAGGGGGTGCATGGGGAGTCTGGCGTGGGGGAGGCGTGGGGAGGCAGTCAGGGCCCCGGTACGCAACTGCCCTAGTCTTGCCCGGACGCTGGCTTCCCCAGGCTGCATTCCAGAACCAGGCATTCTCTAACCAGCCTTATACGTGGCACTCCGATCTCTGCAGGCGTCTGTTCTCCCTGCCAGCTTGTTGCCCACAGCCACCTCTGACGCCTGCGGGCCTCCAAACGTTGAGCAGAGAGCCTCTCTGCAGAGGCAGGCAAGCTGAACCGAGGTGCTGCTCTCCCTAATTGGCACCTCGGCAGGCAGGCGGGCGGGCCTGTCTCCTGCCTCTGAAGGCGGCCTGGCAGCGGAGAGACGGGTCCCTAATGAAGCGGCGCACGCGGGGAGCCAGACAGCTGCCTTTGGTCTCCACGGCTAATAATAGACAGTGGTGCAGTGGTGAGTTGCGGGGAAGGGGGAGGCGAGCTCACTCAGCAGGAAGGGCCCCAGTGAGTGGGAGGGTGGCCGGCCTCCAGGGGGTGGCCGGGGGTTTCTTGGGGTTGCCACTGAGCTCCAGCCAATCAATATGAGTTCCCCTGGACAAAATGGCTGCTTCGCATGGCTGACTCGGCGGCCTTTTTCCCACTGAAGAGAAGAAGAGGAGGAGGAGTTTGGATTCATATCCCCCCTTTCTCTCCTGCAGGAGACTCAAAGGGGCTGACAATCTCCTTTCCCCTTCCCCCCTCACAACAAACACCCTGTGAGGTGGGTGGGGCTGAGAGAGCTCCGAGAAGCTGTGACTAGCCCAAGGTCACCCAGCTGGCGTGTGCCCCCCCACAGTGTCTGTTGTGAGGAGAGGAAGGGAAGGAGGTTGTAGGCCTCTTTGGGACTCCTTGAGGTTGAGAAAAGTGGGGTATAAATCCAAATGCTGCTGCTTCTCTTCTAAACCCGTTGCCTTGTTTCTAAGACGAGAATTTGAGGCTCTCCCCAAACTCTTGCTGTAAGCGTGGAGGATCGTGCTTGGATGGGGGGTCTCCTGAGGAATCACTGGGGGACTGGTCTGGCTTGCGATACCTCTCTGAGCTATGTGGTAAATCTGCCCCCCCACTCAGACACACAGCAAGTCTCTGGGAAAGCAAAACAGTGGGGGTGTTGAGAGACAACTTCCTGGGCCGCCTGCACCTGTCCGGGAACGCAAATGAGGGTCTTGATTGGAGAGCCTGCTTTTTCTTCCCTGAGATTGCCAGGCTTTGGGGGGGTGGGGATCAGAACGCAAAGCACGTGTTGCATCTCTGCACAACAGCCCCTTCCCAAAGGAAATCCCTACCTTTTCAGCCTTTCTTGTGCTGGAGTCAACCTCTTAATGCATTAATTTATTAATCTATGCCTTAATGTATTAATTTATGCATTCTACATCCTAGCATGGTGTAGTGATTAAGAGCAGCAGATTCTAATCTGGAGAACCAGGTTTGATTCCCCACTCCTCCACCTGAGTGGGAAACTCTTATCTGGTGCACTGGATTTGTTTCCCTGATCCTACATATGAAGCCTGCTGGGTGACCTTGGGCCAGTCACAGTTCTCTCAGAACTCTCTCAGCCCCACCTACCCCACAAGGTGTCTGTTGTGGAGAGAGGAAGGGAAAGGAGCTTGTAAGCCACCTTCAGTCTCCTTACAAGAGAGAAAGGTGGGGTATAAATCCAAACTTGTCGTCATTGCCGCCGCCAAGCTCGCCGCTCGGTAAAATTCGATGCGTCGTCGTCAGTCATTAAATTAGCCGTCGTCGCTGCCGCTCGCCGCCGTCGTCGCCGTCGTCTGCCGCTCATTGGCTTCCTTTCCTTCTCTTTCTCTCTCTCTTCTCTCTTCTTTCTTTCTCTTTCTTTCTCTCTTCTTCTTCTTCTTCTCTCTCTCTCTTCTTCTTTCTCTCTTTCCTTTCTTCTCTTTCTTCTCTTTCTCTTTCCTTCTTCTTCTTCTTCCCAAAACTGTGACAATGCATGCGCTGAGAAGATTTGGGCATTGGCCTAGAAGTTGTGGGGTTTAACAGCGCTTAACAGGGTTACCTACACTGCTTCCCCAAAACTAGGTCTTAGGTTCAATGCTAATAATTGAGCAAAGCGGCCCAGGTCAACCTAGATGTGGGGGGGGGGCACTCTGTTTGCGCGTCCCCACAGAGAGGGCTCTGAGTGCCACCTCTGGCACCCGTGCCATAGGTTCGCCACCACTGATCTAGGACACGATAACAATGTCGTTTATTTGGATTTCAGTAAAGCTTCTGACAGCGTTCCCCGTGATGTTCTGGTGGGTAAACTGGAGGGCTGTGGACTGGACTCTCGGAGAGTTAGGTGAAGAGGGAACTAGTTGGAGAAGTACCCTCAGGGGGTGGTTGTCAACGATATTTTACTGAAACGGAAGGGGATGCCCAGTGATGGGGCCACAGGATTCGGTTCTCGGACTGGTACTTTTCAATATTTTTATAATTGATCTGGATGAGGTGCAAATTTAACTCATGCAATTTGCAGAGGACACCAAATTGCAAGGAGCAGTGTGTTGGAAGTGAAGGACTTTACGCTGTTTCCTGCCTCAACCTACAGAAAGGGGTTTTACTAGAGAGCTAGTGGCTAGATAGGGACCTCGGGATTTGACACCTTTACTCTATCATGCTGGTTCTATCCCTTTGACGTTAGACTGATACTCTCAGGGACTTCCTTCCTTCCGGCTTCTTCCTCGACCCCTTCTCCTTTCTATTCCTACCATGCCTAGAGAGAGGATGGATGCTCCTCGCATCCATCTCCATCCAGCTAGATTAGGATAGCCTAGTGACTCTATCTACCTACCTTTCTATCCAGAATGGAGTTCACTAATAAATACTCTTTTTATTAGATTAGAAACTACAACTGACTCTGACTTTCTTTTGTGTAAGCTTGCCGCACATTGGGATCCATCACGCGCACGCACGCACACGAGGTAAGGGCTTCTGCTGTGTTCTAGCCACCCGTGCTGCTCTGCTAACTACGATAAGGGATAATCTCCAACTACCAGGAGCACTTATCCCAACACAGTGAACACACTTGTAGACAGAGGTAGAATTCAACGAGATCTGGACACTCTGGAAAATGAGTCAGTGTGAACAAGGTGCAATTCCACAA
Source organism: Sphaerodactylus townsendi (assembly GCF_021028975.2). Classification (NCBI taxonomy): domain Eukaryota; kingdom Metazoa; phylum Chordata; class Lepidosauria; order Squamata; family Sphaerodactylidae; genus Sphaerodactylus; species Sphaerodactylus townsendi. Next base: position 2,141,848 of record NC_059429.1, read on the forward strand.
GGACAAGGGCAAAGTTCTACATCTGGGTAACGAAAATGGGAAATAGGTATACCGGATCGGGGGATGCACTTCTGGTTAGCAGTGGGCATGGTTAAGATCTTGGGGAATGGGTGGACTATAAGCTAAACACGAGCAGCCGGTGTGAGGCAGCAGCAAAAAAGGCTAATGAGATCTTAGAGTATATCAACTCTAAGAGGCATGACATCCAGATCGCAAGATGTCATGACCCCGCTGCACACCGAATTGGTCAGGCCTCACCTGGTGTATTGTCTTCAGTTCTGGAGGCCCCAATTCAGAAAGGATTTGGACAGAATGGAGCGGGTGCAGAGGAGAGCGAAGAGGACGGCCAGCCGCGAGGATACACCTGCAGGGAAAGGCTGAGGGACTTGGGAATGTTCAGTCTGGAGAAGAGGAGGTTGAGGGCGGGTGTGTGTGTGTGTGTGTGATTGCTCTCTTGATGTCTTTGAAGGGCTGCCACTTAGAGGGGGCCAGGGAGCTGCTCCTGACGGCAGCAGAGGAGAGGTCTTGCAATAATAGGTTTAAATTATGGGTGGAAAGGCACTGGCTGGGATATTAAGAACTTTTTTTACAGCAATCATAGTTCAGCAGTGGAGTCGGCTGCCGAGGGAACTGGTGAGCCTTGTCTGTCTGACGGTCCACGATCTCCGTAAAACTCCAGCCTCCGAAGCCACATTTCAAACAAATCAACTTTCTCCCTGTCAGTTTCCTTCATTGTCCAATTTTCACACCCATACATAGTAAATGGGGAATGCTGCAGCATCAGTTAACTTGATCTTGGTCACCAGTGACACATCCTTACATTTTAATATCTTTTCTAACTCCTTCAAGCTGCCCGTTGCAGCCTCAATCTCCCTTTTTTAGTCTCCTTTCTGACTGCTGACGGAGCCGAGGAACAGAAAATCTCTCACCATTTCAGTTTCTTCATTGTCGCCCTTAAAGGCGAGTCAATCCCCAGAAGCCAGGATGCGGGTGAGAGTGTTACCGATTCGAATTTTGAAAAAACATTTTCTTGAAGTTAAGTCACTAAGCTACACTGGCTCTTAGTCAGGATGTGGAGATCTGTGTGGGTCAGAAGCCTTCATAAGGTTCACAAAGAATGTATTTGTATGTTTGCCCCAATGCTATATGACTTCCATTGTGTTTGTGCCATTCTAGGATGGAATAAAAGCCCCTTTTAGTTGAATTTATGCCTACAATTTAGGATTTTAGTTTAACAAGGTTCATCAGCCAGGTTAAGGTTCTGTTAGTTTTAAGTGAGCCCTGCCAGTAGGTATATGTACAGTCTTGCCTATAAGTATAAGTATGTGTGTTTATCCTTTAAGGTTTCCCTAATGTTTAAGTTAGAAATGTTATTTTTGAAATTTGTGTCTGATAGTACAAAGCAATAGCCAGTTAAGGTCTGATATTAAGGAACAAGGAAGTGAGCTCTGGAATGTGGCTCAGACCAACGCCTGGCGGACTCTTTGATAAGGACAACGACCCTCTTTGGAATTACAAATCAAACCTGCGGCCAGCACCCAGAGGTCTCCCAGCCGTTGGGAGACGTGCAGGAGCTATCATTGGACAGTTTGAACTTTCCTTTTGTTACACCAGAGCAAGGCGGGATGCCTTGGGGCATCTCTGAAGGATGTAGCCATCTGATAGGTGATAGCTGGGTGCGGCAGTGAGCCCATCTGGATTCCGCGGACAATAGACGTTATCAGCTGTCCGTTCAGGACCATTGCGAAATCCTGCGAGAAGACACCTGACAGCAAGATTTGGGTTTCCCATTCAGAAAGGTGTAACTGTATCTGGTTTGTAAACTGTCTTGTTTATGATTGGTGTTTGGGGGGTGAGGGACTTGCCCCCTCTCCTCCCCTTTGCCCTTTTGAAGTTTGGGGAATAAAAGTTCTTGCACTGTGTTGCAAGGGCGCGATTCTCTCCTGACCAAGCTGTGACCACCATCTGCAATAAAATCCTTTTTGCTTTGAAGAACACTTGCTCTCTGCACCTCATTAAGTTGCTGAGCTGAAATCACTTATTGTTACCTGGCAAGTCGCGGTAACAAGAGGGTAGAAAACTAAACATGTGACCCCGGGCAGGATTTGTCCTTAAGAGATTCTGAACAGGAGTAGTCTATCTGAATTTCAGGAGATGTCACCATGGTCTGCTTTTATTTTGCTCCCAAGTTAGGGTATCATTTGAGGCATACAGAAAATCCCGGTGAAGTTGATCGGCTAGTCGGGTTATCAACTTCAGGTTGTAAAGTTCCTGCAAATTTGGCAGTGGAGTGGAGGGTGGCTCGGGGAGAAGAGGGGGTCTTGCCTGGGTGTATAAAGTGCCCTCAAGCTGCATCCAACCTCCGGCCACCCAGCAAGGGGCTTTCAGGGCAAGCGAGAAGCAGAAGTGGTCTGCCCTGCCTTCCCCTCTGCAGAGTCTTCCTGGGTGGTCTCCCTGCCAAATATTGACCCTGCTTAGCTTCTGAGATCTGAAAAAATCAAGCTACATCCTGCCATTCTAGAAAGCCACGGAGTCCACCTCCCGCCACCACCCCCAAAGCTGCCATTTTCTCCAAGAGAACTGGCTGCCATAGTCTGGAGATCTGTTTGCCTTCACCTTCACTAGTCATGCTGTCTAGTGGCCCTTTCATCAGGTAGTCGTTGAGATGTAGTGTGTGTGTGTGTGTGTGAAGGCCTGCCAAGTTGCAGCAGACTTATGGTGACCCAGTAGGGTTTTCAAGGCCGGAGACCAACAAGGGTTATTTGCCCTTGACTGCCTTTGTGCAGCAATGCTGGACTTCCTTCGAGGTCTCCCTTCCAAGCACTAACCAGGGCCAACCCTGCTTAGCTTCCCAGATCTGACAAGAGCTGGCTAGCCTGGGCCATCCAGGTCAGGACACTGGGATAAATATTATAGTCCAAAATGGATCCCCCTTCCCCCCCAAAGCAAATGCAGTGGTGTAGGCGCAGAAGGCATTAGAAGGATATACTCTGTTAAACAGCAAAGGTTTTCTTCTTGCCCCCATTACTTTCTTTCTGTAAAGGGGAGTTGGCAACCATAATGCAGCTGACCAAAGTAAAGATGCAGGCCTGAGAATCTATTCTCTTCCTGTTACTAGGCAAGCTTGATAGCCCAACAGAAGGTCCCTTGTTCAGAGTCATACAGAATGTGCAAATTCAACTGTTTTAAGGTCTCACTGTTCGCGACTAGATACCTTGAATTTGCCCTTCTTCTAGGAGACAGAAGAAAGAAACATGAAAATGTTTAGGCTCATTGTCTAGGAAGAAGGGCAACAAAAGACAATAGAGATAAGAAAGAAACAGGCCCTAGTTCATCTTGCGTCAAAGAATCAGGTGCCAACATCTTCCAATAAGGGTCTTAGACAACCCCAAATGTTTTGGGGAAAGGGAAAATCTCCACCTTTCTGTATGATTGATTGATGATGGGGGCATTTTGGGGTGTATTCTTTTCTGCCATTTTGATATAACCTGCTATCATGTTATAAAAGTAAGAACACACTGCCATTTTAGCTAGGCTCCTCTGATACTATTTTGCCCCAGTTGGCTAAATAAAATTCAAATTGATTTTATTCTGTATCGGCCTGAGCTTTCTTGAGCTTCTTTTACTTTATTGGTTAACCCATGTTAACAGTGGGCCTAATGGTTTCACATGACCCGAATCTCGAAGAACTGCCCATCAATCGCCCAGCAAAATGCTCTGCTCTGGGTTGCTGTTCTGTTCCCCAAGCAAAGTACAATCAGGGGCCTTGCACTTGGCCAGAACAGAGTGCAAGACCCACAGACAAAACAGGCTTAATAGTACCGAAAGTTTACAACTCTGACTCCTCCTATGAAGTCGAACTGAATAAGGAATACTTGTGATGCTGGAAACGACTGGAGTGTAAGGGGTTGGAACCCCAGTCAATAACAAGACTCGAGAATGGCATCAGAACTGTGTCTGACCCCTATGGCCAGGTAGCTGAGACTGAGGTCCCAGCTCCCTGGCCCCAGTATAAACCTTACAGCTACAGTCAGTGAACCCCCACCTTTGCATTCCCCCCATATCAGCATGAGAAAGGACAGTTGAAGACAGTTGCGGTAGATACATTGTTTTGGGAGTGGCTTGGCTTCTAACCGGGAAGGGGCGATTAGGGGGAGTCGGTGGACTCCATTCCTACATTACTGCAATAACAAAAGGCAGGGCCTCTGGCCTTGGGTAATGCTAATACGAGTCCAGCTGCAGCTGGACATGCCCGGGCATGTCTTGTGCATTTTGGCATTCCCAGAATGGTTTAAAGAACTTGCAGACCCCAACTTTTCCTTAACTGCTTCTAAGGAAGTCCGCGCTGCTTGCTTCTTCTGAGTTCTCCAGGTGTCCTCTAACTGGGCTCTGTTTCCTTGCAATTCTGTTGGAACTTGCTAACTCTGAGTTCTATGGATCTCTAACACCTTAAACGTCTGAGATATTGCTGTCTCCAGCCTTCCCCGGGCACCTGCTAACTAATAAGAATGCTAAGTGCTTTGCATCTGGGGGATTCTTAAAGGGACATGGTCTAACTAAGGTTCCCTCCCAAAGTATACTGTACAAAACAACTAAACCCATTCTAACAAAGGTATAACTGAGACTTAAATGAGGAAAATAGTGAGTGTGGTAAATTCCTGGAGATTTGGGTGTGGGCCCTGAGGAACACGGGGTTTGGGAAAAGGAGGGGTCTTGGCCAAGTAGGATTTATTTATTTTTATTTATTATTCAATTTTTATACCGCCCCATCCCCGAGGATGCCTCCGAGTCTACCCTGAAAAGCTGTCATTTTCCACAGTCGTCTAGATCAGTCACATAAATACTGCAGGGGGGTGTGCCGCACCCCGGGCGTGCCCCATTGGAATCATGTGGAGGGCCGACAATCACCCCACGCCCCTCCCTCTTCCTCCTAGCCCCGCCTCACCAGGCCCAGCGCAGTAGTTGTTGGAGAGGATTCATGGGCCGGGCCAAGGGGCTGTTGGAGAGCCTCATGGGCCGGGCCATGCTGGGCTGCTGGGAGAGATCTGGAAGGGCTCTGGGCCATGGGGCTGCTGGAGAGCCTGGCGCGGCCGGGCCATGGGGCTGCTGGAGAGCCTGGCGGGCCGGGCCATGGGGCTGGGCTGGGTGGTCGTCCAGTCAGGCTGAACTAAGGCAAGCGGGAGGGGGGAGGGGGGTCTGGATGCCATTTTCCTCCGGGCGTCATCCCCCCCCCCAGTCTAATTCTGGACGTTCTCCAGGCTTCACCTGCAGTTTGGCAGCCCTACATTGGCTGGTTTCCTCCCTAGCTAAGGGGTGGCATGGAGTTCCCAGTTCTAGCCCTCCCACAGCACAAAGCAAAGGCTGGGCTGGGAAACAAACCGTTTTGGATTGCCAGGTCTGGTTTGAGAAATTCCTGGATATTTGGAAGGTGAGATTTGGGAAAGGGAGGGACCTCAGAGAGGTATAATGCCGTACGGTCCACACCCACCCAGCCACCCACCCCAATAGTCATTTTCTTCAATGGATCTGATCTCTGCAGTCTGGAAATCAGCTGTAATTCCTAAAGATGTCCAGGCCTTCTGTTGCCAACCTCCAGGCCCCTCCTGGAGATCTCCTGCTGCTGCACCTGATCTCCAGATGACAACAGTCAGGTGAACTTTATGGCATTAAACTCTGAGATCCCACCCAACCCCAACTCTTGCTTTTAGGAGCCAGCGTGGTGTAGTGGTTAAGAGCAGGTGTGCTCTAATCTGGGGGACCAGGTTTGATTCCCCACTCTGCCACTTGAGCTGTGGAGGCTTATCTGGGGAACTAGATTAGCCTGTGCACTCCCAACAAACTCCAGCTGGGTGACCTTGGGCTAGTCACAGTTCTTCTGAGCTCTCTCAGCCCCACTCACCTCACAGGGTATTTGTGTGGGGGGGGGGGGAAGGGAAAAGAGATTGTCAGTCCCTTTGAGTCTCCTTACAGGAGAGAAAGGGGGGTATAAATCCAAACTCCTCCTCCTCCTCCTCCTCCTCCTCCTCCTCCTCCTCCTCCTCCTTCTTCTTCTTCTTCTTCTTCTTCTTCTTCTTCTTCTTCTTCTTCTTCTTCTTCTTCTTCTTCTTCTTCTTCTTCTTCTTCTTCTTCTTCTTCTTCTTCTTCTTCTTCTTCTTCTTCTTCTTCTTCTTCTTCTTCTTCTTCTATCACTCAAACAAAGATGCAAGGTTGGTCTGGCAGGACCTGTTGAGTCCATGCTGACTTCTCCAGATCCCCAAGTTGTCCTTCAGATGGTCACAGATTGATCTGTTTAAAATCTGTTGCAGTATCTTTCCTGAGACAGTGGTCAGACTGACTGACCTGTAGCTTCCTGGGTCATCCCTCCTCCTTTTTTTTTTGAAATTTGGGATAACATTTGCCCCCCTCTAGTCTTGTCACATGTCTCCCGTCCTCCAAGGCATCTGGAAGGTGATGGACAAAAGTCTGCAAGCTGTCTGATAATTCTTTGAGCTCTTTCGGTGCCTGCTATCTGGCCAGGGGATTCGTACTCTAGCTGTGCAGCCAGGAGACTTTCCATTACACACACGATATTTAAAAATAAATCCAGATTTTCCCCTTACCCAACCGCAAGTCCTTGGGGTACCTGCCGCCTCCAACTCTCCTTTTTCCCCGCTGCAGAACCAAAGGCACCGTGCCTCTTTCCTGCTGCCAAGCAGGGGAGGCCCACATTGCTCCCTGAGCCACCCCAAACCCTTCTGGCGACATAAAAGCGTTGAGGGGAAAAACATCTTCCCACATGGCAGGGAAACATCTTCCCACATAAAACCCGATCCCCTCTTTTCTGCGCCCTCCCCTGCGAGAATGCTGTGTGCACCCAGCACAAACTTTGTGGGAAAAGAGCCTTTAAGTGTAATGTGTGAAAACTGTCAGCCAGAAAAAAAACAGATGCTCAGGGACAGTAGAGGCTCTGCACAGAAGCAGGCATCTCCCCAAGCTTGGTTGCCAACCGCCAGGTGGCGCCTGGAGATCTCCAAGAATTATATCTCCAGAGGTCAAAGTTCACTTCCCCTGGAGAAAATGGCGGCTTTGAAGGGTGGACTGTCTGGGAGTCCCTCACGTCCTCACACTCCACCTTTCCGAGGCTCCATCCCCCAAATCACCAGGAGCTGGCAGTCCTAGAAGACACAAAGTCAGGCCTGGTTTTAGATAATGCAGCTCCTTTGATTTGAGCAGGTATGGCACTTCAAGGTATACTCCCTCTGAACCTGGAGGCTCAGTTTATTTTGGCTTGAATTCCAAAAAGTACTTAAGCTTTAATGACCCCTCTTCAGGAGGTGCTGAAGGCACAAGGAACCCCAGAACACCACTATTACCACACCATTCACTACCACACTACTACTACTACTACTACTACTACTACTACTACTACTAGTAGTAGTAGTAGTAGTGGTAGTGGTAGTGGTAGTGGTAGTGGTAGTGGTAGTGGTAGTGGTAGTGGTAGTAGTAGTAGTGGTAGTAGTTTGGATTCATATCCCACCTTTCTCTCCTGTAATTGGACTCAAGGGGGCTTACAATCTCCTTTCCCTTCCTCTCCCCACAACAGACACCTGGTGAGGCAGGTGGGGCTGAGAGAGTTCAGAGAGGACTAGGTTACCCAGCAGGAATGTAGGAGCGTGGAAACACATCTGGTTCACCAGATAAGCCTCTGCCACTCAGGTGGAGGAGTGGGAAATCAAACCCGGTTCTCCAGATTAGAATCCACCTGCTCTTAACCACGACACCAGAGATGCAGAGAGTAAAGAATTTTCTTTTCTCTGTCCTGCCTATCAATTTCACCAGAGGCCACGAAGTTCTAATATTACCAGGCAGAGGGAGGTGGAGAAGGGAGACGTGTCTGTACACTGTGCATAATTTTATAACTCTACACCAAACATCAACACCCAGTGCAGGCTAACAGACACAAACGCACACGCACTGGCCACTCTTGGCTTGTCTCTGCCTCTTGTGAGCTGAATTGAGTTATTCTCCTGCGGCATGTCCTCCACTGGTTTTGGGATCCAGTGCCTTAGTAAACTGCATATTTTTAAGTAGAAGAAGAGTTTGGATTTATACCTTGCTTTTCTCAACTGCAAGGAGTCTCAGAATGGCTCACAAACCCCTTTCCCTTCCTCTCCCCACAACAGACTCTCTCACCTTGAGAGAGTCAGGAGAGAACTGTTACTGGCTCACGGTCACTCAGCAGGCTTCATGTATAGGAGCAGGGAAACAAATCTGGTTCACCACAGTAGAGTCTGCTGCAGAGGCATATCGGGGGGCAATGGCGCCCAGGGACAATGGCTCCCAGGGACAACACCTGCTCCGGGCACCCCCGTGCCCCTCAGGGACAGGGCTTGGGGGCGGCCCATCGGAGTCCCCCTAAAACTGCCCCCTGCCTCCCTGCAGAATCCGGCCTGCAGGGAGACGGAGGGAGGCAGGGTGCCATGGCGGGCAACCCAGGAGCCAGCCTCCTGCTGCTGCGGTGCCCATCCGAGCTGTGCCCGAGGGCCTGGGGAGGGGAGGGGTGGCTTGGGTGGACGCTGCGGCAGCAGGTCAGCTCCTGGCAGCCCACCGGCTCTTAGGCACCTCCCCCGAGCCAACCCAGCTCTTAGGCGCCCCACCCACTATTGCACCTGGGTCATTTGACCTGACCTGCCCCTGTGGGCCACTGGTCTGCCACTCCTGTGGAGAAGCAGAGAATCAAACTTGGTTCTCCAGATTAGAGCTCACCTGCTCTTAACCACGACACATCTTCAGAACTCTTAGCAGAATAACCTGAGAGACCGTAATTTGGAGAGACCGGTGATAATTCCATATGTCTCCTTCCTACTCAGCCTCCTCCTGCTGTGGCTCAGCAGGGAGGCCAATTTGTTGGTGGTTCCTGGCCTCAATGATGCGGCTGGAGCCTCCACTCAGGCTAGGATCTTTACAGCTCCTGGCCTCACCTGGTGGGAACACCCTTCTCCAGTTGTCCTGACTTCCAAGGGACCTCAGTGGAATTCTGCAGGGCCTGCACTCCACTGAGTTGTTCCTACTGGGCCTTTGGGAGTGTCCAGTCAGCTGAGGTGCCTCCTTCCTGTTTTCCCTTCCCCTTTGCCCTTGGCCCCTTTGCTCCCTATCTTTATAATTTATTTTTGTATATTTACTGTTAATTTTGTAGGGAGGAGTCCTGCCCAGCCCCTTTTGGGGTGGTTTTAAAGGAATTGGATACGGGACGCCATTACTATTGTTATTGTTTTTGACGGCTGTTTAAATGGTTTTAATGGTTTTAATGGATTTTAGTGTATATGGTCACTATTGTGACCCTTGTTTTATATTGTATATAGATTAGTGTTGTACACCGCCCAGAGCCCCTTGGGGATTGGGCGGTCTATAAATTCAAATAAATAAATAAATAAATAAATAAATAAATAAATAAATAAATAAATAAATAAAAAAAAATAAAAATAAAAAAAATAAAAAAAAGTTTGCCACATTAAATTAAATCACAATCACTGATGTGGAGTCCTTTCTTTATTATGGCTGCAGACTGATGCAGAGTGCCTTCTCCCTGAGTCACAAAATGGGGGGGGGGGCAATTTATTCCACCCTTCTCACACAGAGTTCTGGGCTATAGAGACAGTCCTGTGTCACCACCTCTTCTAGTTTATCCTCACAACAACCCCAAGTCAAGTTCCAGGCAGAGGGGACTGTAACCGCCCTGTTGTCATAGGAGTCGGCATGAGACCTTATATCTAGATGTTATGGACTGCTACTTCACCATTGCTCTGCCAGCATGGCCAATTGGCCATGCTGGCAGGGGCTGGTGGGAATTGTAGTCCATAACATCTGGAGTGCCAAAGGTTCGCCACCACTGTCATAGATCTCGCAGTGGTCTCTCTCATCCAACCAACTCAGATGGCCGCCCCTTTTCCTCTGCACAGCTCCCACCCTGTAGGATTCTCTTCCTCTCCCACACCAGGAAGGATTTTTTGAATTCCCCTGGGACACAGATCCATAGCCTGACCTACACGGCCCAGACTAGGCCGATCTTGTTCGATCTCAGCATCTAAGCAAAGTCAGAACTTAGAAGAGAAGAAGAAGAGTTTTGGATTCATACCCGGCTTTTCTTAACTGCAAGGAGTCTCAAAATGGCTTGCAAGCTCCTTTCCCTTCCTCTCCCCACAACAGACACCTTGTGGGGTAGGTGGGGCTGAGAGAGTCCTGAGAGAACTGTGACTAGTCCAAGGTCACTCAGCAGGAATGTAGGAGTGTGGGAATACATCTGGTTCACTAGAGAAGCCTCTGCCACTCAGGTGGAGGAATGGGGAATCGAACCCGGTTCTCGGGATTAGAATCTACTTGCTTTTAACCATGACACGACGCTGGCTTGGATAGGTGACCACCAAGGAAGTCCAGGGTTGCTAAGCAGACGTAGGCAATGGCAAACCACCTCTGCATGTCTCTTGCCTTGAAAACCACGTGGGTTTGCCATGTCAGCCACAACTTCACAGCACTTTCCACCGCACACATACTGCTGTCGTTGACTTGCAATGACCAAGAATGCTCGCAATCCTCTTTGTTACAGACAAACAATCCTTTAGGCATAGTGGAGTCTTTCCTAGAGGGCCCCCCCCCTCGCACTCACTCTCCGATTCTTCTTCTGCTCCGTCCCCTCCCCTGACTCAAACCGCCCCAGGGCCAATGTTTCTCTTTCAGCAATCCGAGGAACAGCAGATGATCAATAGCTTTTGAAGCGTCTGCCGGCACGACATCTTCCGGGCCACGGACGTCATGCCTTCCTTTTGACATCCGCCCACGCTCGTGCTGGCAGAGGGATAGGCACGCTGGATAAACGCGGGTTGACACAGAATAATCTGAGGTCCTCCAGCTGGTTGGCTGAGGCGACCACCTTATGGCTGGGTCAGGACGTTCAGAAGGGTGGCGGCGGGACTGCACCTGTCAAACAGCAGCTGCTCCGCGAAAAGGTTCTGTGGGCGACCTCAAATGCATCGAGCCTTTCACAGGGCATGGGGCTGATCCAGCCCCGAATGGTTAGTCAACTCCGGCTTTTCCTGAGCAGAAAAGATCTGCTCACTGGGATCCCTGCCCTGGTGGTCACTTCTCATTCGGATTACTCTGATGTGGTCTGTGTGCGGCTGTCCTTGAGACGTGTTCAGCAACTTTGGTTGGCACAGAGCACCTGCTGCCAGGATGGTGCCCGGAGGGGGTCGTAGGGTATTTTGATAAGGGTCCCGCTAACTCCAAGACGATATTACCAAAATATATGTTTAATTAGTGTGCATATTATACAGAATAAAAACAGCTGGTTAAACATGTAGATTCTGGAAACCATATATTGAACATCAATCTCACCAATAACAGCACAGGTGTTTATGACAATGGATGAACATATCAAATCGGGCGCGTCCCAGGGAGTACATGGCAGCGGCGGCGGCGGCAGCAGCCCTTAGATCGAAGGCGTGTTGGTGAGCGGGTAAAACAACTATTAATGGGTCCGGCACCCCCCTTTGGACAGAATAACAACTTAAATCCTGGCACCTCCTGAAACTTGAGGGATCTTTGCACCTGCATGGACAGCTTGGCTTTAAACGTTGTCTCTTTATTGGGGGGTGAATATAGTTAGTAAGGTTGTATTAGGTCTCCCCCTTCTGTTTGATGCTATTGCCCCGTACATACTCGGGTATAAGTTGACCCGAATATAAGTCAAAGCACCTAATTTTACCACAAAAAACTGGGAAAACTTACTGACTTGAGTATAAGTCTAGGGTAGGAAATGCAGCAGCTACTGGTAAGTTTCAAAAATAAAAATAGATACCAATAAAATTACATTAATTGAGGCATCAGTAGGTTAAATGTTTTTGAATATTTATTTCAAAGAAAAACAGTAAGCTAGCTCTGTAAGTGGAAAAAGAGGGTCAACAAAAACAATATGGTATCAACAATAACTTTAGAAGAGTTTGAAGAGTTTGGATTTCTATCCCCCCTTTCTCTCCTACAGGAGACTCAAAGGGGCTTACAATCTCCTTGCCCTTCCTCCCTCACAACAAACACCCTGTGAGGTGGGTGGGGCTGAGAGAGCTCCGAGAAGCTGTGACTAGCCCAAGGTCACCCAGCTGGCATGTGTGTGAGTGCATTCCAGATAAGCCTCCACAGCTCAGGCAGCAGAATCAAACCCGGTTCCTCCAGATTAGATACACGAGCTCTTAACCTCCTACGCCACATTTTAGCTCTTAACCTCCTACGCCACATCTATGTTATTTATTCTATGTTCTATATTCTGTGTTCATTGATGTTACGTTTTAGTGGCTATCATTTGTTGTTATGCTATTGATATTGTCATTTCTGCAGCTGTTGTTCACCGCCCTGAACCCTATGGGGGAGGGCGGTATACAATCTAATAAACCAAGCCAAACCAAATGACTGACCACACCAAATGCATTTTGGCCCTTAATGGCCTTCCTCAGTGGTCATAACACTTTGAAAGAAGAAGAGTGAAGAGTTTGGATTTATATCCCCCCTTTCTCTCCTGCAGGAGACTCAAAGGGGCTTACAATCTCCTTGCCCTTCCCCCCTCACAACAAACACCCTGTGAGGTGGGTGGGGCTGAGAGAGCTCAGAAGAGCTGTGACTAGCCCAAGGTCACCCAGCTGGCGTGTGTGGGAGTGCACAGGCTAATCTGAATGCCCCAGATAAGCCTCCACAGCTCAGGCGGCAGAGCGGGGAATCAAACCCGGTTCCTCCAGATTAGATACATGAGCTCTTAACCTCCTACGCCACTGCTGCTCCTGTGAATATGTGAAAGACACATATTCAACAGTTGATGCATCAATCCACACCAGGGGCTGCCTTCTTGTGTGTTGTGCAATGGATCAGGATTCATGAAGTTGGACCTATGACCTTCTTCTACAATCATTTCACAAAAACCTAAGATCGTCAAAATATTTCATACCTGGCATTGAACTGCCAGTATCTCTGAATGTGTGTATCATCAATTGTTCCGAAGAACACACACAAGTCTTGTGATTCATCTCCCAACAGCTTTTGCTGCCCAGGATCCCAGGATTATGTGCAACCATTTGACTCTCTAAACTGCCCCACTGATAATTCAGGATTAAAATTGATCAAGCGCTCATCCTTTTATTTATTACAATTTTAATTAGACTGATTCAATTATAATTGAATTAATTATATTATAAATTCTAGACTGATACTCAGCTTTTTCAATTTGACGGGTTTTTAAGCATGCTGAGACAGTTTTATGGTATTGTTGTTCGATCTGTAAATTGCCCCGAGCCAGTTTTGGGAGGAGCAATTAGGAAATTTGAGGAAATAAATACATACATCCTTTTGGGCCTAAGAATTCTACAATTCAAAACAGCGCTCCCCGCCTGCATTTGAATGGCCTTCCGCTACAAATAGGGAGCTTTGGATATGCTGGCCTTCCCATGTCCCTCTGGCAAATACACCCTGTTGTGACCAGCCGTCCCGCTTTTGGCGGGACACTCACGCTTTTCCGCAATGTATCCCGCGTCCCGCGGGGTTTTAAAATTGTCCCGATTAGGCAATGCGCTCCTGCAGCCGCGTGCGCCTCCCGCGCTGCCGCACTGCCTTCTGGGACGTTTTCCTCACAGGGCGGGAAACAGGGAAGCACCCCAGAAGGCAGTGTGGCAGCGCGGGAGGCGCACGCGGCCGCAGGAGCGCACTGCCTTTTGCGGCGCTCCCTGGTGAGGAAACAGGGAAGCGCCCCAGAAGGCAGTATGGCAGCGCGGGAGGCGCACGCGGCCGCAGGAGCGCACTGCCTTTTGCGGCATTCCCTGGTGAGGAAACAGGGAAGCGCCCCAGAAGGCAGTATGGCAGCGCGGGAGGCGCACGTGGATGCAGGAGCGCACTGCCTTTTGTGGCACTCCCCGATTTCAACTGCTATTCTTGCAAAAGATCAACAGTTCTGCAGAAAGGTACAGCAACAATGAAGCTGGAACTGGAAGGTAAGTGGAAAAAAGCCTTCTCTGCATCCTGGAAGCCTTCTCTGCTACATCCTGGAAGCCTCCCGTGCTGCCGCGCTGCCTTCTGGGGTGCTTCCCTGTTTCCTGACCGGGGAGCGCCGCAAAAGGCAGTGTGCTCCTGCGGCTGCGCGGGTGCACGCGCATGCCCCGCGTTACAGGTGCAAAAATCTGGTCACCTTAAAATACACCACTGCTCTGAACTCTCTGAAAGAAAAGTGAGATGAAAAATGATGGCTAGCAAGTTAGGAACCATGGCTGGGCTTAGCAAAACGAGCCCCATCTGCTCCCCAGCTCCCCTCCCCAGACACATCTCCAGCTCTTCTGCGTTGCTTTGGGCCTCAACAATGGAGAGAGAGAGCAGGGACCCATCAGTCTTAAGAAAACGAGCATGACCTTTCCTGTGCATAAAATCTGCCCCCCCCCCTCGAGATCCCAGATATGTCCAGAAATCACAGAGTCATGAGAATTTGGCGTGTATGGATTGGGTGGGTGGGTGGGTGGGTGGGGGCTCTACTAAGTGGCACTTTTATATGGATGAGCCCAAGGAGGAGCTGAGGCCATGGGACACGGGACACAGATGTCTCCCTAAGCCACTCAGGCAAAAAAGAAGACGGAAGGGAAAAAGAAGCACCCTCCCTGTTTGAAATCTTTGCAAAGATGCAAAACTGGGCGGGGTTTAAGGGGAAGAGGGAGATTTTGGAGCCTGTTGCCTCCCCAAAAGGCAGACTTTCCTTTTCGCCTGCATGCACTGGCCCCTTGAGCAGACAGAAGTTGTGAAAGTGCACCAAGCTGTGTCCAGTTGAGCTTTTCGTGAACGTTTTTATAACTGCTCAACATTCTGCTCTGCGTTCATGAAAATTCAGCCGGACGCTAGAATTGCTCTCTCGGGCCGAATTCTTGTCCAAGATACCCCTCTTAAATGCCTATATGTTTGGATCCGGTTCAGAACGTGATTAACTAGTGGAAATCTTTATTGGGGAAGAGAGTTTCGTTTTAGGTCGTCAGTCTGCGAGTTTGAGTCCGCACGCTGCTTTATTTGTTGAAGTCCCTGGAGAACGGGTTGCCAGATTCCCAAGTCCAGAACTGCCCACTCTAGTCTGGGAAATTCCGGCAGATTTGGGGGCCAGGACAGTGGAGGACGGAATCTGGGGAGGGATTTGGCCTGTGGTGTATGGTCTATGGCAGTGGTGGCGAACCTTTGGCACTCCAGATGTTATGGACTACAATTCCCATCAGCCCCTGCCAGCATGGCCAATGTCATTTTCTCCAGGGGAACTAATGTAGGTTGTTTGCCACTTGTAACTTCAGGGGAACTCCAGGGGTGGGACCATGGAACTGAGGAGAAGTAGTAGTAGTAGTAGTAGTAGTACTGTGTTTCCCCGAATATAAGACAGTGTCTTATATTAATTTTTGCTGCCAAAGATGCGCTATGTCTTATTTTCAGGGGATGTCTTATATTTCTGTGTCCTGATCATCAGGCATGCTTCCAAACAAAAAGTTTGCTATGTCTTTCTTTCGGGGGATGCCTTATATTTCACACTTCAGCAAAACCTCTACTACGTCTTATTTTTAGGAGATGTCTTATATTCGGGGAAACAGGGTAGTAGTAGTAGTAGTAGTTTGGATTTATACCCTGCCTGTCTTAATGCAGCTTACAAACTCCTTTTCCTTCCTCCCTCCACAACAGACACGCTGTGAGGTAGGCGAGGCTGAAAGCGTTCTGAAGAGCTGTGACTACCCCAAGGTCACCCAGCAGGCTTCATGTGGAGGAGTAGGGAAACAAACCCCGTTCCCCAGACTAGAGTCGACTGCTCTTCACCATTACCCCACTCCAGTTCTCACTACATCGTGTTGGGAGCAGGGCCTGTACAGAAGGGATGGAGACTGGGTGACGAATATCACCTGGCAGCTCATCTGTGAAACTGAATGGCCCCAGGAGATTCAGCTAGCAGCCAATATCTCAAGGGGACCCAAATTCAGCAGCACACCTGCATAGCTTCTGATTGATTGAATGTCACTTATTCCACTTTTTCCACACACACACACACACACACACACACACACACACACACACACACACACACACACACACACACACACACACACACACACACACACGGATCTTCAGCACCAAAGACACGGCCACTGAGGACCTCAGCCTTTTCTGGACTGAGGTTTAATGTATTGTTTTTGAGCTCGTCCACGTGAAGCCAGCAGGACGCCTTTGGGTCGGTCACAGTTCTCTCAGAACTCTCCCAGCCCCAGAACTCTCTCAGTCAGCGTGGTGTAGTGGTAAAGAGCAGGTGTACTCTAATCTGGAGAACCGAGTTTGATTCCCTGCCCTGCCTCCTGAGCTGTGGAAGCTTATCTGGTGAACTAGATTAGCTTATGCACTTCAACGCATGCCAGCTAGGTGACCTTGGCCTAGTTCTTCTGAGCTCTCTCAGGCCCACCTACCTCACAGGGTGTTTGTTGTGAGGGGGGAAGGGAAAGGAGATTGTAAGCCCCTCCTTACAGGAGAGAAAGGGGGATATAAATCCAACTATTCCTTCCTCGTCCTCGTCCTCGTCTTCTTCTTCTGAAGTTTTTTTATAGCAGAATGTGGTAGTTTGAAGACACTGGATTAATTGGATAAAAGTTTGAAGCCTGTCTATCCTCCTTTTCCTGCACACACCCTCCCCAGGACGCGTCCAGCTCAGTTGCCGCGGCTGGCCTTCTGCAATTCCCTGCATGTCGCCGTCAATTATCTTAACATTTCAAACGCAGCTTCTCTATAGCAACGGACACTCAAGGAGCTCAAAGCGTTCCCCTCGTTGCTGGCGGTGGGGGGCAGGGAGGTGCAGCAGCCCACATTGTGGGCTGAGAAAATAAATATGTGAGCTGCCATATCTCTATGAGAATTGGCACTAAAAGCAGGTTTGGGACTGAAACCTGTCCATGAAGGGGGAAAAAAACAACATTGCGTGTGGGCTTTTTGCTTGCGCTGGATGAGAGCTGACACAGACAGTGCTCCGTTTGAGCAGGTGCTGATCCATGCTCGACTGCAAAACTGGTTCCGAAGGC
This sequence comes from Sphaerodactylus townsendi, assembly GCF_021028975.2. NCBI lineage: Eukaryota > Metazoa > Chordata > Lepidosauria > Squamata > Sphaerodactylidae > Sphaerodactylus > Sphaerodactylus townsendi. The sequence continues at coordinate 2,158,932 of NC_059429.1, forward strand.
ATCACAGTGTGTGACAAAAGAGTGTTTCTCTCAACAGTGACTAACCCGAGCTGACCCTATTCAGCTTTTGATGAGCTCTAGGGTGCCGGCATCCAGTGGCGTACTGCTAATGGGGACACGGGGTATCCCATGTCCCCGGGTGCATGCCACTGAGCCCCGCCCCCTCCTCCCTGCAGGCCGGCTCCTGCTGTCCCCAGGACCTGGGGGTGCAAAAGCCAGCCTGTAGGGAGGCCGGGGAGAAGAAGAAGAAGAAGAAGAGTTTGGATTTATATCCCCCTTTCTCTCCTGCGGGAGACTCAAAGGGGCTTACAATCTCCTTGCCCTTCCCCCCTCACAATAAACACCCTGTGAGGTAGGTGGGGCTGAGAGAGCCCAAGGTCACCCAGCTGGCGTGTGTGGGAGTGCACAGGCTAATCTGAATTCCCCAGGTAAGCCTCCACAGCTCAGGTGGCAGAGCAGAGAATCAAACCCGGTTCCTCCAGATTAGATACACGAACTCTTAACCTCCTGCGCCACTGCAGCTGGAGTGGAGGCTTGGCGGCATGTGGCCCAGTTTGAGCCCTGCCCCCTGAGCTGTGCCCCTGAGCCCCTCCTTCCCTCCCTGCTGGTCCCTGGCTCCCGTAAGTGGGGCCGGGAGGGGACCTGGAGAGTCGGGTGGGGGGGAGGCATGGGGCACAGTTTAGCCCCTGTACGGCATTGCCGGCATTGTGTGTGTTTGTGTGTAAGGCGTTGTCAAGGGGCATCTGACTTATGGCGACCCCACAGGGTTTTCAAAGTTAGCGTTTCAGCAGAGGTGCTCTGCCGTTGCCTTCCTCTGCAAAGCCTTCCTTGGTGGGCTCCCTGCCAAGTACTGACCCTGCCGAGCTTCCAAGATCCGACGAGATTGGGCTACGCTGAACCATTCCACTTCCGCCAGCATCTTAGCCAGGTGAAAATACTCTCTCTCCATAAAAGGCCAGCAGTTAATTGCTGGAAAGCCTGATAATGTTCCAGACACTCTGCCCCATTAATGGCACACCTGCTTTGCGGATGTGGTCGTTTGGAAGCTCTTCTTGCATGAAATGGAGAAAATAATTGCTAACCCACCTAGAAGCCAGATGCTTCAGGTATGACTTTTAAACACACACACACACACACACACACACACCCCACCTCTGGGCAGCGGCTTCGTTCCGTTATCGTCTGGTTCCAGGAGAGTGCTTGATGCTCGTGTGAGTTGCCAACTGACCAGGAAAAAAAATGGCTCACGCAAGATCCGTGTGAAGAAATCTGGGCAGTGAACTTGTTTACAGAATAATGCTAATGTTTGTGCCCTAGAGGTGTGTTAAAGGAAGGGCTAGACCAGTGGCGGCGAACCTATGGCACGGGTGCCAGAGGTGGCACTCAGAGCCTTCACTGTCGGCACGCGCCAACAGAGTGCCCCCCCATCTAGGCTGGCCTGGGCCGCTGGGTTCAATTATTAGCATTCAACCTAAGACCTAGTTTTGGGTAAGCAGTGTAGGTAACCCTGTTAAGCGCTGCTAAACCCCACTGATTTTCATGCGAAGGACTAAAGCGCGATCCTTTAACTGGGAGTAAGCTCGGTTGCTGCCAATGGGGCTTAATTCTGAGTAAACCCTCCTAGGGTCATGATTCACCCGTTGGAAGAGTTGCACGGTTGCTTCAAAGCAAAGCCATTGACTACCACCAAGCTTACTCCTCAGTAACGCACGCCTCGGAGCCAACTATTTTTTCTAAACTAAAACCTCAGTATTCAGGTTAAATTGCCATGTTGGCAATAAATAAGTGGGTTTTGGGTTGCAATGTGGGCACTCGGTCTCGAAAAGGTTTGCCATCGCTGGGCTAGACTCAGGGCCTGGTTCAAAAATTTGCCCCCCCCCCCCCATTTGTCCAGAGGTGGATTCTGCACAACATACATAGAACGGGTTGCAGTCATTATAAATGAACCTGTTGTGCTTTTTCCCATTCAGATGTGTGCCCTTCACAAATTCAGGCAGCGGTTGGAGCACATAGAAACCATCCGGGCTGCTTTTGCGCCTTTGCGCAGAGATGCTTCTCTCTTTATTTCCGGCAACACCTGCGTACAGAAACGAACCCCTGCAGAAATGAGCCCGATTGTCCCACAATCTGATCGGCTGCACCTGCGCATGTTCAACACACAAAAATTAACCAAAAAGAAAAAGAAAAGAAAAAGCAACCTTCCCGCAATAGTCGGGCAATAATGAACATATTGCTGTAGATCCGTGGTGGCGAACCTTTGGCACTCCAGATGTTATGGACTACAATTCCCATCAGCCCCTGCCAGCATGGCCAATTGGCCATGCTGGCAGGGGCTGATGGGAATTGTAGTCCATAACATCTGGAGTGCCAAAGGTTCGCCACCACTGCTGTAGAATCTATATGGCGGTCATACTCGCTGCCACAGGGAGGAAACAGGAATGGTCAGAACTAGTAACATCTGTTGGGATGTTCGGCCAAGGTTCACACCACTGCTGTAGAATCTATATGGCGGTCATACTCGCTGCCACAGGGAGGAAACAGGCTGGCTGGGGGACTTTGTACACTGTTGGGTGCTCCGACAATCGGCCCACAATGTGTTGGGCAGTCTGCACAGAATGGCAGGTGGGCGGATTCTGACATTGGATGGAGCGGGGCCTAAGGGGAACAGGTAGAGCAGCAGTGGCGTAGGAGGTTAAGAGCTCGTGTATCTAATCTGGAGGAACCGGGTTTGATTCCCAGCTCTGCCCCCTGAGCTGTGGAGGCTTCTCTGGGGAATTCAGATTAGCCTGTGCACTCCCACACACGCCAGCTGGGTGACCTTGGGCTAGTCACAGCTTCTCGGAGCTCTGTCAGCCCCACCTACCTCACAGGGTGTTTGTTGTGAGGGGGGAAGGGCAAGGAGATTGTCAGCCCCTTTGAGTCTCCTGCAGGAGAGAAAGGGGGGATATAAATCCAAAACTCTCTTCTACTTCTAGAAGGGAGTAGAATAGCGCGTCTCCTGCTTGTTGTGTTCACGTGGGAGTGCCGCTAACCCAGGATTGTGCCAAAAGGTTGCTGGCTTAGCAATGTTCCAAAATCCTGGGTTGAGCAGAATAAAAAGGGCCAAACTCTTTTTAGGAACAAGACCTGTATGAAGTTCCCCCCCAAACAATTTTATAACATCCTGCAAATGTTCTATTCGGCCTGTGTGGAACCCACCTGTATTGGAGGCACTCTCCAAACTGCATCTGGAAGGCAAATGTTTGGGTTGGGGTCTCTATCAGAAAAAAATTACTTGGAATGGTCATTCGTTTTCCAAAAGGTGGGGTAGGGAAGGGAATTAATAATTGCAATGAAAATGCAAAGAAATAGAGCTTGTCGCATCTGGGGAAATCAGAGACAGGGTAGTAGGTTGGGCTTCCGGCCTTCCTGGAATTTCAAATAGCTTCCAGGTGACAGAGGTCAGTTCTCCTGGAGAAAAGGCCCCCTCTGGAGGGTGAACTCTATGGCAGTGGTGGCGAACCTTTGGCACTCCAGATGTTATGGACTACAATTCCCATCAGCCCCTGCCAGCATGGCCAATTGATCTATGTTCTAGAATGCTCTGCTTGGGTCCCAGTGCCTCAGGGACACCACTAGCTAAGCCAGTGGTGGCGAACCTTTGGCACTCCAGATGTTATGGACTACAATTCCCATCAGCCCCTGCCAGCATGGCCAATTGATCTATGTTCTAGAATGCTCTGCTTGGGTCCCAGTGCCTCAGGGACACCACTAGCTAAGCCAGTGGTGCTGGCAGGGGCTGATGGGAATTGTAGTTCATAACATCTGGAGTGCCAAAGGTTCGCCACCACGGCTCTATGGCATCACATGACACAGAAGTCCTTCACCTCCCCTCCCCAAACCCTCCCCTTTCCAGGCTCCACCCCCAAAATCTTTAAGAATTTCTTAAACTGGAGCTGGCAACTCTAGTGCAATTACAAAATGGCTGCCGTGGGGGTGGAGCCAACCACAATATGGTTGCTGTATGAAGGTGAAGCCATCCAGAGCAAGGCCAAGTCTAGGATACAAGAGAAGTGATTTTTTTAAACATACTGGGGAAGAGGAATGTGTGAGAGGGAATAAGACGGAGGGGGCAGCTGCCTCCCTCCCCAAACAATGTTATGTTGATCCGCACATCCAATCCAATCGCCAATCAGATTGCTTTGCCTACCCACTTTCTAAAAATGCTTGGCAGAATCCAGAGAAGGTGGGTGTCATCGTATCTGTGAATGCATCGTGTCCATTGGTGATCCCTGCAAGGGACGACTGAATTAATGTTTTCTTTACTTCCTCGTTCTGATTAGAGCGTTCAAGGAGATCGATGAGAAAAGGTGGGACAAGGAGAGAGTAAAGGGAGATGAAACCTATATTGATGCTTTCCAATCGCCAGAGTCAACCGAACAGGTTCTGCAAATGTCAAAGGGAGCTGAGAGAGGAAGAGAGAAAGACAGCCGGAGAGAGAAAACCAGCTTTGAAGCTTTGCAGGCAGCAAAGTCAAACAGATTTCACAATGACAAAGGTTCAAGCAGATGTCAGGGAGAAGGAAACAGTTGACAGCAAGAGGATGTGGAACTGAAACAGAGGCTTTCCATTTGAAAGGAACTGAAATGAAAAGAAGCATGATAACCAAAGCAAGGGAGAAATAGGAAAAGTGAGAACCAAAACAAAATGAAGCTTCAGAAATGAAAACAAACAGGAATATTTCTGTACACACCCCTAAAATGTACCTATCAATACAAGCCCTTTCAAGGTTGGTGAAACCAACAGCTTTTAGCTTTAAATAGTATCCATTTAATAATTCTGTGGATAAAGAAATCTGTGCTTTGCAGGCAGTTGTGAAAATAATGCATATTTTTGGTCTATCTGACAGCTGATTTGGTTTATTTCACACCACTTTCTTTGTCCTTTCTGTTAGTCTCTTGGATGTCGCCCACTTTTTGTTATTTTCAGACCTATTGTTTTGTGTACTTTTCTCAATTTTTTAAAAATTAACAACTGCAAGAAAAGATGAAGGAGAAGCTTAGCGAGGCATTACACAAGCTTGTCTCCAGATACGTGGCCGTTTTTGCACGGCACAATTACAATGGTGTTGAACTGGGATCATATATACCGGGGCTATTTTATCCTGGTTTCTGCCTACGCACAGCTCCCCGCTTCTGCCCAGGAACAGGGTTAGGACCAGTAGGAAATGCTCCAGTTTACTCCTCATGAGCCAGACTTCTGTATTGACTTTGAAAGCATGCCTGAGCATGCCCAGTGTACTGCGTTCTGATTGGCTGTTGTTTTTGAGTGGCAGCTTGAATGGACGTCAGGCGGGGTGATCAAGCGGCTGAGCAGGAAAAATAAAGTTGATCTGCTCCCGATCAGGCTACATAGGTACAGCCACTCAGGTTGTGGGACAATTGGCATGGCAGTGGGGGTTCATTCCTGTATGCCTCTGCAACTTCGCATGCATTGAAGAAAATTTAAAAGAGCAGCATTTCCGTGCAAGGTGCAAAAGCAACCAGGATGGTTTCCGTGGGCTCCAGCCACTGCCTGAATGCATAAAGGGCACACATGTGAATGGAAAAAAGGAGAATGGGTTCATGTATAACAATTGCCACACATTATAAATATGCTGTGTGGAATCCATCAATGTTTCTTGCCTCAAAAACCCTGCTGTGCTGCTGTTAGCTATTCCTTGAGATCTCTTTACACCACCAGGGCTCTGCCACCATCCTAACATGCTACAGGAGCCGCAACTTTTAGATGAATTTTAAAAGGAGCATCAGACAAATTCATTGCTATGGGGGCCATTCTGAAAACCCCAGGGCGGCACTTGAAACACCTTCAAATGAACAAAATCAACACCTGTCAGATTCAGAAGGCAGCCTGCACAAACACCATGTCGACACATTACAACTTCCTAGGCCTCTGGGTGAGGCTCAAATTGTAATGAAAGGCACCAACCAGCTAAAGGCAGCTGTGATACTAAACAAAATTAAATAGTAGTAGTAGTAGTAGTAGCAGCAGCAGCAGCAGCAGCAGCAGCAGTGGTGGTGGTGGTGGTGGTGGTGGTGGTGGTGGTGGTGGTAGTAGTAGTAGTAGTATAGCAACCAAGAGGCAGCTTATAAATACCTGGGCATTTTTCAGCTGGATAACATCAAGTACAGCCAAGTGAAAACTGTTGTCATCAGAGAGTACACCCAGAGGGCATGGAAAATTTTGAAATCCAAATTAAATGGTGGGAATACCATCAAGGCCATCAACACCTGGGCCACGCCCATCATCAGGTACACTGCGGGAATCATCAACTGGATACAGGCTGAGTTGGATGCATTGGATAGAAAAACTCGGAAGCTTATGACAATGCACCATGCCTTACACCCACGCAGTGATACTGATTATACCTTCCCTGGAGATCTGGTGGCAGAGGCTTATTGCAAGTACAGCAAACAGTGGAAGAGGAGAAACATGCACGGGCCGATTATGTGAATAATAGTCAAGAACAGGCATTGATTGAGGTGAAGAACAGACATTTGCTGAAGACCCAGAAAACCAAACAAGAATGCAGAAAAAAATGTGATTAAAATGAGGACCGAAAGCTGGCACAACAAAGCACTGCACAGCCAATTTCTGGAGAAAATCAAAGGCAGACAATGAAAAGACCTGGCTGTGGTTGACAACTGGAACTCTGAAAAAGGAAACTGAATCCCTGATTTTAGCCACTCAAGAGCAAGTCGTTAGAACAAATTTGATCAAGGCCAGAATCAAAAAATCCTTGGAGGATGCAAAGTGCACATTGTGCAAAGAAGCCGACAAAACTGTGTAGACCATGTCCTCAAAAAGAGGACAAAAAGATCTTCCCAGCTTGTTTAAATTTTTCTTTTAATTGACAGTAAAAAAAACCCCACTGACTTTGAGACAGTAGAATAATACTGACAGCCCCCCCCCCCCCGCTTCTGTATCTATGCAAGAAGAAAAGGGGCCATCGGGGAACCATCACACACATTTCAGGAATTAAGAGCCTTCCTGCAGGCCGGGGCCACAACCAAAAATGCCCTGGCCCTACTGGAGGACAGCCGGAGACGAGGATGATTGAGGGACTGGAGCACCTTCCTTATGAGGAGAGGCTGCAGCGTTTGGGACTCTTTAGTTTGGAGAGGAGGCGGCTGAGGGGGGATATGATTGAAGTCTATAAAATTATGCCTGGGGTAGAAAATGTTGACAGAGAGAAATTTTTCTCTCTTTCTCACAATACTAGAACCAGGGGGCATTCATTGAAAATGCTGGGGGGAAGAATTAGGACTAAGAAAAGGAAACACTTCTTCACGCAATGTGTGATTGGTGTTTGGAATATGCTGCCCCAGGAGGTGGTGATGGCCACTAACCTGGATAGCTTTAAAAGGGGCTTGGACAGATTTATGGAGGAGAAGTCGATCTATGGCTACCAATCTTGATCCTCTTTGATCTGAGATTGCAAATGCCTCAACAGTCCAGGTGCTCGGGAGCAACAGCCGCAGAAGGCCATTGCGTTCCCATCCTACATGTGAGCTCCCAAAGGGACCTGGTGGGCCACTGCGAGTAGCAGAGAGCTGGACTAGATGGACTCTGGTCTGATCCAGCTGGCTTGTTCTTATGTTCTTATGTTCTTAGACTTTGGGGGTGAGGAAGTCCTCCAATCAGTGGTTCTTTGCAGAGTGTGGTGTCCTCTGGGGCTGGGGAGTGCAGATCAGGGCACCGATCCCAGCCCATTAAGGGCTTTCAGCGTCAGCACTATGCCTTCACCTGGAAGGGGATACGGGACTCCGCTGGGAGTCCAGGAAGCTTATAGAGCACCAGCATCACAGGATCTGTCCCGCACTTGCTTGTGGGACTGTATGATGAAAGCAAGCCTGGGAGAGCCACACTTGTTTCAGTAAAGATCTGGGTCCTTTTCTCCAATAACTCCAACCTGCTGAGTTCTCAACGATTCGTTGTAAAAGTTCAAAGCAAAGAAATAAAACATAAATGCAGTTAGAGATTGCTCAGCTGAATACAGTCTTATTTGGAAGTTCTTTGTCCCCATTCCGGGAACCCATGGCCCAGAGATCCTTCTCTGACCACCTCTCAAGATGGAATCCAAAACCCTTTGTTTTCCCCCTCTCAGGAAAACTCTGTTCAGGCCATGAGGCAATTTAGGCCTTTGAAGTTGCATCCTGGCACCTCTGCATAGTTTCCTGTCCTCCCTCCAGGACAGGGGTGGACAATTATTTTTTCCATGGGGCCGCATAAGAAACAGAAAATATTGTGGAGGGCCGGGCCAAAAGGCAGGGGGGCAAGGCGCTTTTGAAAGCCCCGCAGAAGCCGGCAGCCAAGGCAACCGGCTTCTGCGGGGCTTTCAAAGGCGCCTCGCTCCCCAGCACGGCAGGGGGGCCAGTCAGGGTCATCCGGCGGGCCGGATGTGGCCCGCGGGCCGTATAATGCCCAGGTCTGCTCCAGGAGATCAAAAGGCAAAGATGCTTTTCACAGTCATATGTGACGTCCCTTTGCGGTAGCGATAGCATCATTCCATGCATCGCAGGAGCTGTCCCACACTCGCAGCCGGGCCTGTGGGACTGCCTGTTGGCCCTTCTGGGTCACAGCCCCGCAGGGAGTGAGTTGCAGGAGGACGAGGTGGTGGGAGCAATCGGGGGAGGGAGGGAGGCGCTCGCCATGGAGCATCACCCTACACCAGCTGACAGGCTGAGACCCCTTGTTCCTCCCAGCCCCTGCCCCCCACTTCTTTCTCTCTGGCCTCCTGTGCATTCTCCTGGGCCCACCAGAGGCAGGGCAGTGAAACTGGCACTGGTAAGGGGAGCCGAAGTGAGTGCCCCCGCCATAATTTTGCCCCTCTCCGACCCCTCTAGGCCTGCATACGCCTGGGAAGGCACACCACAGGACAGCAGCCTGGCCTGGGGGGGGGGGGGCACCAGAGGCTTCTTGCTTGTTCGCTTGCTCCACCCGTCCCCCTGTAGCTGCATCAAGGCCAGACAGTGAGGCTGACTCTGGCGAGGGGCTCTGCGCAGGCCTATGTCGACCCCCCTCAGTGGGCTTCCCTTCCCTCTCTCTGGAGCCCCGGAGTGCTCCCACTGGGGAGGGGCCGCCCTCACCCAGATGACACTGCCCGTGGGGGGGAGAAAGCCACCCCTCCCCACCTGAGCCTGGCTGGACAGACAGAGGAACTCCTGCGAGGAGCTGCCCGGCCCAGGGCCTTCTTGGCCCCAGCCTCTCTCCCCGCAGCGAAGGCCAGACCAGGCCAGGGGGCAATTCAGGGGCTCGGCCCAGGGAAGACGGCTTTGCGGCATCCAGGGCCGCTGCCTGGCTGGCTGAGGTGCTGCCCTGGCGAGACCCAGCAGTGGGGCGGGCAGACTCCTCCCCTGGCTTGGTGCTGGCCTCAATCCATGACCCCCGTGGCCGTGCGAGGCTTCAAATTGCCGGGTGATGGCACGAGTGCTGGGCCGGTGGGGTGGGGTGGGGTGGCAGCTGCACAACGGGCAACAATGGGGGGCACCAGGCAGGGGCGCCTCTCTGCTGGAAGGGTGTGGGGGTGATTTTGCGCTCCCCGTGTGATTATATGGGTGGTGCCCGGGGACATGTGATCCAGCACGTCCCTCTGGCAGGTACGCCCCTGGTCAAATCCTAATTTTTCCATCAAGCTCAGTACATGATCATGGGGTGGGTCATTGTCTGTCAGCCTAACCTACCTCACAGGGATGTTGTGAGGATATGAGGGAAGGGAGAGGAGACACATGGGCAATACCCTGAATTCCCTGGAAAGAGGGCTGGATAGAAATATTGCATCTCTCTCTTTTCTGCATCCTGTTCCCCCACAATCTCAATGCAAAGCAGCACCCTCAGGGGGAGAGAATAAATATGCTTCCATTCTTGCGAATGCCCCTCAGAGGTCAAAAAGTATTCTGCTGTCTTATGGATGCAGGAGCCATCTTCCAGTTTACAGCTGCTGTCCTCCCCGCCATGTACACCGGCACCACCGGCAAAAAGAAAAATGGGGTTTTCATTGCTGCCAATTAGGATAATGTGCCATTTCCTGCACACGATCTGCTTAGTAAAGACAAATCGTCAAAGCTAAGCAAAAAAGAAATTTGCAGGCTTCCAAGATGGAAGGAACTGCTTTGGTGGGGTGGGCAGGAGGGGGTGGGGGACACGTGTCTGTGCAACAGGAAGAGAGGAAAATATCTAACGAGGCTTTCCCTTGTTTTTTTTTTTAATAAGCTATAAATATGTCTGGAAGACACAGGATTCTGCAGCTGGCTCCCCTCCCAGGGCTGTGTGGAGAGACAGAATTGGAACGAGTGGATTTCCCCCATTCGTTTCTTCTCCTCTTCAGCAATTTCTCACTGCACTGCATTCCACTTCTTAATTCCAGTTTGACTAGGGGAGTTCCTAAAATCAAGTGTGACAATGGAGAAGGCGGTTCCCTGGCACTCTGACTCAGGGGTCCCCAAACGTGGTGCCCGTGGGCGCAGTGGTGGGATTCAAATAATTTAACAACCGGTTCCAGTGGGTGGGATTCAAATAATTCATCAACTGATTGTTTACAAGCTCCATTTTAACAACCGGTTCTGTCGAAGTGGTGCGAACCTGCTGAATCCCACCACTGCGTGGGCGCCTCCATGGCATCCGCCGACAGCTTTCCAAGTGTTTTCAGAAAGTGGGTGGGGTCAGGTGGGTTTTTTGACCAGCTAGGCTTCTGATTGGCCACTGGAGATTTGATTGGCTGTGCAGATGTTTTTTTAAAAACAAACAAACACATTGCTTGGGTGACAGCTGCCACGGCTGCCCCACTGAACTTAACATTGTGACTGAAGGTAAGAGGAGGCAGCCAATTAACAGCTGGCTTTGTCTCCTGTGGACGCCATTTTGTGGCAGTCTATGTAATGGGCGTGCCCCCCCCCCCCCCACCGTGCCAGAATTCCAAAAGTGCCTGAAAAGACTTAAGAAGAAGAGGAGTTTGGATTTATATCCCCCCTTTCTCTCCTGCAGGAGACTCAAAGGGGCTGACAATCTCCTTGCCCTTCCCCCCTCACAACAAACACCCTGTGAGGTGGGTGGGGCTGAGAGAGCTCCGAAAAGCTGTGACTAGCCCAAGGTCACCCAGCTGGCGTGTGTGGGAGTGCACAGGCTAATCTGAATTTCCCAGATAAGCCTCCACAACTCAAGCGGCAGAGCTGGGAATCAAACCCGGTTCCTCCACATCAGAGTGCACCTGCTCTCAGCCACTGCTCTTAGCCACTACGCCACTGCTGGGGATGGCAACCGCCTGGGAAGACCTGGAGATCCACGAAAATCACAGCTGAACTGCAGAGTACAGTGATTAGTTTCCCTGGGAAAAAATGGCTGCTTTGGAGGGTGTTTTTTTTTTGGCATTGAAACCCCCTGAGGTCCCTCCCCAGGTTCTATCTGCAAATCTCTAGGAATTTCCCAGCCTGCACTGAGCAACCCTACCACTCCATCCCTGCTGGTGGCCAGGGAGGACCTGGTAACCCTAATCCCTGCGGTAACCTCTGCACCATAATGTAGCTGAAAGGCTGGACATCCTGTACCCAATCATGGGCAGCCACACAAATGAAGGAAGACATCCCACAAACCCCCTCCTTTCCCTCCCCCCTTCTCTTTCTCTTTCTCCTTCCACTTCCTTTCCCTTCCTGGACTCCCAGTACCAGGATGAATGGTGGCTTTCAGGGATATGGTTTTAATTTGACTGTTATCTGTTAGAGCAGATTATCTATTAGAGCCTCCACAGCTCAGGCGGCAGAGCAGGGAATCAAACCCAGTTCCCCCAGATTAGAATGCACCTGCTCTTAAGCACTACGCCACTGCTGCTCCTATAAGGCAGCTTATATTGAGAACCACCGTGGTGTACAGCAGGTGCATTCTAATCTAGAGAACTGGATTTGATTCCCCGTTCTGCCACTTGAGCTGCGGAGGTTTATCTGATGAACTAGATTAGCCTGTGCACTCCCACACACGCCAGCTGGGTGACCTTGGGCTAATCACAGTTCTCCTGAGCTCTCTCAGCCCCACCTACCTCACAGGTGTTTGTTGTGAGGGGGGAAGGGAAAGGAGTTTGTGAGCCCCTTTGAGGGAAAGGGGGATATAAATCCAAACTCCTCCTCCTCCTCCTGCTCCTCCTCCTCCTCCTTCTTCTTCATGGGTTTGTGTGTGCCTACCATAACATCCTAAGCAGAGGTACCCCTTTGACTTCAATGGCCTTAGAAGGCTGTAACTCTGCTTGAATGGTGCTCTAAATCCTACATGGCCTATAGGGTTTCTTCAACTCTTGCAAAATGCCTGAGGGAGTCTGGCCACCTTTGACAGCAGATCACTAGAAACAACCTCTTTCAACAAGGCTTCAAGAATTGCCACAGTGTTTTTAAAGAGGTGGTAAAAGGGATTATCTCATTCAGCTACAGGAGGGGACAGCAATCAGGTGGGCACTGTGGGGTGCTGGTGGTGGCGGCAGCTGGAAAGTTAGTTGCTGACCCTTAAAATTGGCTACCTGGGGCAACACTAATTATGGAGTTGGCTCTGAAAGCTCGGCTAGTGTTATTATGACCTGGCCTGGAGTAAAATATCCTCTTCCTTCAGCAGTGGCTTAATAGGCTGTTATTTACTTCTTTACTTTTTTATATATTAGTGGCTTCCATACCATAAAAAGTTTCCACTGCTCATGCCCATATTTCAGGACTCTGTTAAAGGAAGAGGCATATTTCTCCAGGTCTGCTGACAAGCTGGTTGACAAGGCAGATTAAAAGCCCAGGAGTCTGTTTTGCCCTCTTTAAACCTAATGGGTTTGAACCCATATCATAGAATCATATAACCATAGAGTTGGAAGAGACCCCAAGGGCCATCCAGTCCAATCCCCTGCCATGCAGGAACACACAATCAAAGCACTCCTGACAGGTGGCCATCCAACCTCTGTTTATAAACCTCCAAAGGGGGAGACTCCACCACACTCCGAGGCAGTGCAGTCCGCTGTCGAACAGCCCTGACTGTCAGGAAGTTTTTCCTGAGGTTTAGGTGGAATCTCTTTTCCTGCACCTTGAGCCCCTGACTCCTGGTCCTAGTCTCTGGAGCAGCAGAAAACAAGCTTGCTCCCTCACCAACATAACATCCCTTCAAATATCTAAACATGGCTATCATGTCACCTCTTCATCTTCTCTTCACCAAACAAAACATAATGACAGAAAAACCTGTACTAAGTAGAACTAATTCTCCAAACTGGACTATGCACGTTTCCTTAACTGTGCTTTGGCAACCCAATGAAAATGGGAAAGATTCAGTCGATCCCAGATCCTGTTGAGTCTGTGGGTAGGCTCTTTTGGAATTTTTGTTCTGTACCACTACAAAATGGCTGCCGCACAAACTCAGTGGGGCGTGATCACAAAATGTTGGGGTGTTGCCAGCCAAGTACCCTCTCATCCATCCATCCATCCATCCATCCATCCATCCATCCATCCATCCATCCATCCATCCATCCATCCATCCATCCATCCATCCATCCATCCATCCATCCATCCATCCATCCATCCATCCATCCATCCATCCATCCATCCATCCATCCATCCATCCATCCATCCATCCATCCATCCATCCATCCATCCATCCATCCATCCATCCATCCATCCATTTTCTGTAGACTAATCTCCCACTCATCATCAAAGTCCTACGAGGGACTATGGTAGCCAACTGTGGGTTAGGAAATTCTTGGAGATTTGAGGGTGACATCTTGGGAGGGAAAGGTCTGGATGGTGCCTCAGAAGTAGGGTTGCCTGGTTTCTACCCCTTAACCCCGCTCTCCCACCAGTCAGCTGGTGGGGGGGGGAGACTTACTGACAGCAAACAAGGCTTCGGCCAGTGTTACTGGCAACATGACAATATCACTTCCAACGCACACCAGAAGTGATGCCATTGCATTTTCCGTGATGCTCTGGTATCTGGACAAAACTCTATGGTCCTTTGTGTACTTCCTTTATCTGGCACGGCTTTGGGCATTGCAGTGGGGTCTCCCTGCATTTCCTTGGTTGCAAGCAAGGTGGCGCCTCACTGCTTCCCTCAAGCTTAGCTGCCATTTTGCCTGCCCCTTGCTTCTCCTTCTGGGTTGGTAGGTTGTTTGCCACCTGTATCTCCCCACCCATCTTCCCAACCTCCTGGAATAGATTGAAGTGTCTGGATTTTTAAAAAAGGAGCTCTACCAATCCTCTGAAATGCTGGTGGAATTGCTGCTGCTGCTGCTGCTGCATGAGTGAGAGAAGTTGGGGAGGAGTGGAAAAGTTGAACGAAGTAAAACATGCGCAGGCAGGAAAAAAATCACACTTTGCCCACTCTCGAAAACTTCTCTGATCTGCAGCGTGATGAGTTTTGAAGAGTGGGAAACACATGCGCAACTGAGACTCTGACCCAAAGGTAATGTATTCTTGATCTGAAGAGACCAAACATGCACAAAAGGCCTATGGTAAAAATGACTTCCACCATAGCGTTTTGGTAAGGTGACCAGCCGTCCCGCTTTTGGTGGGACACTCACGCTTTTCCGCAATGTGTCCCGCATCCCGCAGGGTTTTAAAATTGTCCCGATTAGGCAATGCGCTCCTGCGGCCACGTGCGCCTCCTGCGCTGCCGCGCTGCCTTCTGGGGCACTTCCCTGTTTCCTGACCGGGGAGCACCGCAATAGGCAGTGTGCTCCTGCGGCCGTGCGTGCGCGCATGCGCGCTCGCCCCGCGTTACAGGTGCAAAAATCTGGTCACCTTAGTTTTGGTCAAGTACCAAAGCCACCCTGTGTTGCTGGTGACGTGACCATCTCGCTTCCAGAACTGGTTCTTCGCTTCAGGAAATCTTTGTTGAAGGCACAAAGGGCTATCAAGAAACCCATGGGGGGGGGGGAACACCCCATGAGGCTCTGTTGAGCCATGTTGGAAATCAATAGCCTGGACACAGCTTTCTGTATCTTTGAGAAAGTGGAAACATATTTTGGAGCTTCCTGTTGCAATGACGGTTTTGCTACTTGAACCGGGGCTCCCTGCCCTGCTTGCTAAAAGGGGGAAAGATGTGCTCTTTTCCCCTTTTAGCAAGCAGCAGTGGTGTAGTGGCTAAGAGTAGGTGCACCCTAATCTGGAGGAACCGGGTTTGACTCCCCGCTCTGCCACTTGAGCTGTGGAGGCTTATCTGGGGAATTCAGATTAGCCTGTATACTCCCACATACACCAGCTGGGTGACCTTGGGCTAGTCACAGTTCTTCTAAGGCCATGGTGGCGAACCTTTGGCACTCCAGATGTTATGGACTACAATTCCCATCAGCCCCTGCCAGCATGGCCAATTGGGCATGTCTCCAGAGACTTGGACTAGGAGTAATGGATTCAAAGTACAGGAAAAAGAGATTCCACCTAAATATCAGGAAGAAGAAGAAGAAGAGTTTGGATTTATATTCCCCCTTCCTCTCCTGTAGGAGACTCAAAGGGGCTGACAATCTCCTTGCCCTTCCCCCCTCACAACAAACACCCTGTGAGGTAGGTGGGGCTGAGAGAGCTCCGAGAAGATGTGACTAGCCCAAGGTCACCCAGCTGGCATGTGTGGGAGTTCACAGGCTAATCTGAATTCCCCAGATAAGCCTCCACAGCTCAGGCGGCAGAGCTGGGAATCAAACCCGGTTCCTCCAGATTAGATACACGAGCTCTTAACCTCCTACGCCACTGCTGCTCCAGGAAGAACTTCCTGATGTTCAGGGCTGTTCAACAGTGGAATATGCAGCCTTGGAGGGTGGTGGAGTCACCTTCTTCGGAGGTTTTAAAACAGAGGCTGGATGGCCAACTGTCAGGTGTGTTTTGGCATGGTAGGGGCTTGGACTGGATGGCCCTCGGGTCCCTTCCGCTCTATGATTCTACGTTTGCATGAATCGCTGCCCTGTTTCACTCCTGACAGGTTCTGTCAGCCACTTTGAAGGCCGCACATGGTAGTGAGACAAAGCGAACCCAAAATCTGCGTAAGAAATAAAACAAATCGTCTCTGGTTTCAGCCACTTCAAGGCCAGCGGCTGCCACCAAAGGAGTCTGGCTCTGCCACGGCTGAGAGCAAAAGCGACAACCTCTCCTAATGAAAACTAATTGCTGATCATTCTCTCTCATTGTTTACCCGGGAATGATTTAAGTAGGTTTCAGGCTAGACTGAGCATCTGTAAAGCAGTGTTTCTTCCCCCCCTGCGATCCCCCCCCCTCCCAAGCGGCCACACATCCTCCCTGCCGTAATGATCTCATTCACTGTCATCCCAGCACCGCTGAGCGAGAGGCGCAAGGGAGAGAGATGTTCTCTTAATAAGGTTCATCTATAAACGATGCAAAATCTATGTGATTTGCAGAGAGATTGCTGAGAAGAAAAGGGGGCCTTTGGAAAGATGTTGCCACGGCTCTTGTCTTAGAAGCTGACTTGGCAAAGTGGAGCAATGTATGTTCAGGTTTTTTGTTTACTGAAAAATACATGCTGCTTTTTTTTTTACTAGTGATGCCTCATCCTGTTTGTCTAGTGCAGGGGTAGGGAACCTGCGGCTCTCCAGATGTTCAGGAACTACAATTCCCATCAGCCTCTTCGTCAGCCCAATTGGCCACCTCCGGCTATGCTGGTAGAGAATGATGTGTGGGAATTGTAATTCTAGAACATCTGGAGAGCCGCAGGTTCCCTACCCCTGGTATAGTGCATTTCCCCCCTGCCCTTCTTCTGATAAGCTCAGAGGTGTTTTATCATCTCCACAGCCCTGAGAGGTAGATTCAGCCAAGACCAGTGACTGGTCCAAAGTCCACCACTGAGCTTCCTAATCCTAACCCAAAACTCTAATGTCTACTGCCCGTGTCGCCAGCGGGAACCGCAAAGCTTCGTCTCAGTGGTCTGTTGTGAACAAATTCAGAGTGCAAAAGTGTAGGGGCAACTGGCGTGAAAGGAAGATTTACTTATCTCCCCAGTGGGGACTTAAAGCAGCTTATATTGGTCTCCTTTCCTTCATTTTATCCTCAGAACAGCCCTGTGAGGTAGGTTAGGCTGAGTGCATGTGCCTGGCTCAAGGCCAAAGTGGAAGATCCAACACCAGATCTTAGTTGGGCACTCTAACTACTCTACACTGCTTCTCTTTCCGCTGTAACTTCCTTGGAGGCAGGGACCTCTCTCTTTTTCTTCTCAGTCCCTCTAATTGAGGAATGGAGGACTGGATTCCTGCTTTCCAGCTCTTCCTCAGCCAGGACCTTCTCTCCACGCTGCTCCACACCTCCTTAATTAATTAATTTATTATTCAATTCCAATTCAACAAATTCCAAAATTATTTCTAGCATCAGATCTAATAATCACAGCATTCATTTTCTCATTCATGTCATGCCCTTATATAAAACCCGTGCAATGCGTAGCATTCTGAGGTCCTAATGTCCAGTTCTGGTATCGCCACATCTCAAAAAAAAAGATATCTCATTGAGAAAAAAGTGCAGAGGAAAGACTAGCGAGGAATTGATTGAGGGACTGGAGCACCTTCCTATGAGGAGGGAGGGCTGCAGCGTTTAGGACTCTTTAGTTTAGGAGGAGGCTGAGGGGATATGATTAAGAAGTCTACCATAAGTACCATGCATGGTGAGAGTAAAATGTTGACAGAGGGAAGGGAATTTTTCTCTCTTTCTCACAATGACTAGAACCAGGGGCATACATTGAAAATGCTGGGGAAGAATTAGGACCTAATAAAGGAAACACTTCTTCCAGCATAACGCATGTGATTGGTATTTGGAATATGCTGCCACAGGAGGTGGTGATGGCCACTAACCTGGATAAGCTTTAAAAGGGCTTGGACAGATTTATGGAGGAGAGAAGTGGGTTTCATGGCTGCACCAATCTTGATCCCTCTTTTGATCTGAGATTGCAAATGCCTTAACAGATCCAGGTGCTTTCGGGAGCAACACAGCCATGAAGACCATTGCTTTCACCTCCTGCATGTGAGAACTCCCAAAAGGCACCTGGTGGAGCCACTGCAAGTAGCAAAGAGAGCTGGACTAAGATGATGGACTTTAGTCACGAGTCAGCTGGCTTGTTCTCTTATGTTCTTATGTTACCTCCCTTTTCGATTTGCGTTTCTTTCTCTTGTATCTTATTACATTGTACCGTGCGACTTGATGAAGCACCTTCCCAAAATTAGCCTTCATATGATTTGCAGCACGTTCTGGAAGGTGTAGGGGTGTTTACGGCTAACAACACATGCTCCTGAGCATGGCCACAAAGTCATCTTGAGACTCTTTGTGTTGAAATTCTTTGTGTGTGGTATTTGATGGTAAACGCTACCCCAAAGCAACAACTGCATCAGAATTCTCTGTGTGTGACTGATGTGCACATACGCTTCTATAAATTGATGAAACGCTGCCTAAAAACTACCTTGATGTGTTGGGGTGAGAGATTAATATTCATAATCGTAATTTATAATTAATAGAGTTATGCAAGAAAAGCCAACAGAGCCGGAACGCTCTGTGAGATTTTATAAAAAGATCCGTCACTAAATAATACTAAATAGGGAAGGATATACTTAGGGACAAAATAATAAAACAATTTTTCTAACGAGGCTGCATTTTTACTAGACCTGAAAAAGGTAACAGAGGAAGAAGGTGAGGCGATGAACTCAGACTGGGAGAACAAACAGCAATTAATGCCGGTTTATCCGAAAATCCTTTTTTCCTATCTGACTCAAGGCCATTCATGCCCGATGGTCAAACAAGCATTTTACTAATTATGCAAGAGACACCCACATTCTCCAAAGGACTCTAAACTTGACATCTCATTTGTTACAAGATAATTTGACTGATAGTCTGACTGCCACAAGGAATTTTTCCCCCCATTCCCAACATCTATGTCTAAACCAGGCTGGTACACAGACCACTTTAAGTCTTATACATTATTCCAAAATAGCGATTAAATACATAACAGAACAAACAAACAAACAACTAGGTAACTCTTTTACAACAGAGGGCTGTCTACAAGCTGCGCGCGTAATGTGGCATGGAAGCACAGCCTGTGACAGAGCCGGGAAGCGGGAGTGCCAGAGAGGCCCGTCTGTGGCCTTCAAAAAACAGGGACACTTGAAAAAGCCAGCGGGACCATAGGTGTTTTGAAGGCAGGACTGTCCATAAAAGCGGCGGAATCCACAGATCAGCCTACCCTTGTGCCTTATGGGATGCCACCAGAGGCGTATCAGGAGGAAATGGTGCCTGGGTGATAGTGGAGTCAGAAATGAATTATTCCATTTTACAGTCTGACATTCTAATAAAATGCCAGAGTATATGTTTATTTCTTTATAAGTTAGATAGGAATAAAGTTGTATTAGATAGAAGTAGGAATTGCAGATTGTGTTTTGTGACATCTATAGTGGAGACCTCTCCTTGCTCAAGTGGCTAAGGAGTCCCGCCACCACCTACCTGCTCCACCTGGGCATGTCCCTTTTCATGTGCTGGTATGAATGAGCATACAACCAAAGAGATGAGCGACCTCCATGCTGCCTAATCCCACCAGCAGTCAGGTCAGGGTGCCCGTCATACGTTAGAGTTTAGTTTTCCTGACCCCCAAGCACCCAAAGGGACTCTTTTTGTGTTTTCCCACATTATACCCTACGTCATACGCCTTGCCCTGCTTCTGCGCCAAGATTCAAGGAAGGACTGCCCTCTTGGGACTCTAATTGGTTGCTGTGTATCTGTGAATGAATGGTTGTAGGCTGTCCTGCTTACCAGGACTCGAGACAGGAGAAAATGTATAAAAAGTTGGTCAACCAAAGCTGCTTCAAGAGGTGCCAGTTTACAACGTAGTTGCCGTGAATGCTTGGTGTTGCTGGCCACGTAGGTCCAGCATCTCAATAAACTCATTTTATTTTTTCCACTATTCACAAGCTGTATTTGGGTCCTGTTTCTGTTCCCTCTCTAGCTGCTGAGAGCTGGTTGGTCTGGGAGAGTAAACGGCAGCAGGGTAACATGGGGACAGCACCTACTTCAAGCACCCCCCACCTGCTGCTGCAATCCCTGTCTGAGCCCCCCCTCCACCTCCCTGCAAGCTGCCTACTGTCCTCCCCAGGCCCTAGGGAGGGCAGAAGCCAGCCTACAGGGCAGTGGGGGTGGGGGGCATCGCAGCAGATACCTGGTGTGGGAGAGGCCTCCTGGTCGCGTGGCTGGGCCTGGCCTCTCCCTTGGCGTGCGAGGCCTCTCCTCGGCTGAGGGATCACACTGGCGTGAGAGGCCCTCGGCCTGGCGAGGCAGCACCCTGGCTGGAGACTGCTGGGCAGACTTGACCAGATCAGCTGCCACCACAGGAGAGGCCGGGCACAGGGACCCGACGCCCCTCCCCCACGACCCAAAGGCATGCGCCCTGGGACATGCATTTGACCACACTATAGAGTGAGATGCATACACTGGATACCACTCCTGGAGGGATTCCATCTGGGAAGGAGACTCTGTCTGTCTGAATTAGGAGGGAGCAGATTTGGAGCTGCAGCAAGGCTAGCCAGAGGTCTACATTCTCACGGCTCTCCAGATAATGCATGGACTACCGTCCCATCAGCCCCTCCAGCATGGCCAATTGTAGATCCACGCAAGACATCCTGGGAGAGCCTGATTAGACTGGAAACCGATCTCATCAAGGTTTGAGGAAGGAACTGGGGAAGGTTGACCCTGGTTGAGTGTCTGGATGGGAGCCCACCCAGGAAGTCCAGAGTTACCAAACCACCTCCTGAACATCTCTTGCCTTGGAAATCCTACAGGGTCACCCTAAGACACCGCAGGTCGCTGTAAGTCACTGTAAGTCCAGTTTGTTCTCGTCGCCAGAAGTTAGCTGCAAGTTGGCAGCAATTTCTAGCCCCACATTTGGAAGGGAGGGTTGGCTCCCCATCCCACTGCTTCTCCCAAGAAACCGACAGCCTCCCTCGGATACATCTCAGTTTCAAAAAACGCCGGAGCGTGGATTTCCCTGATCATGTATCATTTATGAACCCAGCTTCGGTGCAAAGTTTCCGACTGCTCAAATGAGAGCTCAGCAGCCTCTGCTCCCTCTTCTCTGGCATTTTGCTCAGCCGTGGCGGCAAAGAAAAAAGATGGCGGCCTCTTCTTGACCAAGAGGAAAAAGACCTTTTGGTGTTTGTTCCCTGGGATAAGACTTGACTCAGTTACCTTTTGTTGAAAGCATTGCTTCCCTGATTCTCCCTTTTGCCTTACAAGGCACTATGGTCTCTCTTTACCACGGAGAGAACATTGCGTCCCCGGATTTATTTAGGTTGTAAAGAGACACAGGCCCCTCTCTGGGGAAGCGTTGGCAATTCTTTCATGTGGGGCTCGGGGGTCAGGCTTTGTAAGGTACAGCAAAGGAAACTTCATGTTAAAAGGGGGTGGGCAAAGAAAGGTGTGAAATGGGAACAATTCTATTTCTGCTGCTCGTCTTCGTTTGTTCTTGTCGCCGTTTAGTGGCCTCCTCCAACCTGAGGTGTTTTTTTTTAAAGCCATGCCGCTAAATCCTCAGTATGGAAAAAAACCCAACCCTTTCTGATTGAAATGATACCCCGGGAGTCAAAAGCTCCTTCAGAAATCCGAAGTGCCAAGTAATTTCTCTCCCAAGGTGACAAGTGTCAAGGAACAAAATAGGGCAGTGGTGGTGAACCTTTGGCACTCCAGATGTAATGGACTACAATTCCCATCAGCCCCTGCCAGCATGCCAATTGGGTACATACCCCCTATTTCCGTGGTGGCAAACCTTTGGCAGCACTCAGATGCTATGGACTACAATTCCCATCAGCCCCTGCCAGCATGCCAATTGGGTACATACCCCCTATTTCCGTGGTGGCAAACCTTTGGCACTCCAGATGTAATGGACTACAATTCCCATCAGCCCCTGCCAGCATGCCAATTGGGTACATACCCCCTATTTCCGTGGTGGCAAACCTTTGGCACTCAGATGTAATGGACTACCAATTCCCATCAGCCCCTGCCAGCATGGCCAATTGGACGTACATGCCCTATTTCCGTGGTAGCAACGAACCTTTGCACTCAGATGTTATGGACTACAATTCCCCATCCCAGCCCTGCCAGCGCGTGATTGGCCATGACCCAATTGGCCAGGCTGATGGGAATTGTAGTCCATTACATCTGGAGTGCCAAAGGTTTGCCACCACGGAAATAGGGGGTATGTACTCAAAGAACGGAAGGAGAAACAAAGCCTCATTTCCAGTTAGTCTTGTGACCCGTGAAAGAATCGTCACCTCTGAGCGTGCGCCAAGGGCCATGTGCTCTCTTTGGGCAATCACACACAATTTTCACAGGTTCGAAATTATAGCACTATGGCAAATTCTCTGCAGCTCGACTAATAATTGGCTTGATATTTATGAGCCTCCTCCCCCCCCCACCGCCCACCCCCCGCAGCACTCTGAGGGGAAAAAGCTCATCTGTTTTCTCCCAGCTTGTAATATGGGGACACGAGGACTCCGGAGGAGCGAACGTTCCCTATCACATTTCTTTTTAGAAGTCATGTATATTTTGTCGGCTGTTTTGCATCTTAATTTTTTGTGTTGCTGTTGATTTTGTAGATCTGTTTGTTTCACATAATGCGTTGTATGGGTTTTGTATGTCCCTTATAGGCACATTTAGTAAACATATAGCGTCTAAGGCTTTTTAATTTAACACGCTCGTTGAAAAATCCCTGTGGTTTACAGGCGAAGGTTCGGCACAGGAAAGGAGGAAACAGCATCCAACCAAATAGATACCCTTCTGTTTGCACAAGGGAGAAGCGCAACTGAGACGGAGATTTGGATGAGCTCTTGAAAATCATCCCTCATGCATGCTGACAGTGTGCCTGCGCGCCTTATCTTATTGCTCCCCAGGAACGGTAGTTCTCTGCACAGCCATGGTAGAGAATTGAGACTACCCCTTACCCAACCGTGGCATGACAGACCCTCCCAGGATCGCAGCAGAGTTTTAGATCTGGATGGCGGGCTCCAATCACATGAACCACTCCCCTCCCGGCCCTTTGTAGTGAACTGGCCTACCAAGCGCACTGTGAGGTTACATGCTGAAGTAACCACGCCTTCCCCCGGTTCTGATCTGGGCTGGTGAGCAGGCCGTGGGCTCACTGGCCGAGGCAGCCAGCCATCCCAGGGGCCTGGCCCAACCAAGACACATTTATGTCATATCCGGACCTCGTAACAAATGAGTTCGGCTCCCCTGACACAAAGCATTTCCAGTTAAAGCAAAAGGGGGAGAAAAGACAAAATATTGCATATCCATGGTACTTTATGCTGAGGCTGGATGGCCCTGAGGCTGGAAGTGCCTTGATTGTGTGTTCCTGCATTGCAGGAGGTCGGACTGGATGGCCCTGGTGGTCTCTTCCAACTCTATGATTCTGTGATTTCAAGGCAAGAGGCATCTGAAAGTGGTTTGGCATTGCCTGCCTCCATGTGGCCCAGGAAGTCCGACTGGCCCTAGGTCACCCCGCAGGCTTCATGTGGAGCAGTGGGGAATCGAACCTGGTTCTCCAGATCAGAGTCCACTGTGCTCGACCACAACATAAATACCAACTCAGTGTGTGTGCCCCCCCTCCACCCCAAATACAGGAGATATACTGTCAAATCAAAATTCAGATCACTTGGGGGGTCTCTTTTGTCTCAGGCCTTCCTATTTCCATCAATCACTTCAGCCTCACACTAGATTTGTCTTTTCCCCCACACACATATTCCTGACCTACTGCTGCAAAGACTTTGATGAGCTTTCTTTGCAGTCTCCCATTTCCATCCCTTCCCAAACTGCAGGGAACGAGGCCGGCAAGCCGGAGCTACTTCCCCAAAGGTTTTCCTACTTGTTCGTGTTGCCTGAGATACATTTGGGGGCAAAAATGTGCTCTTCTCTGGGGGCCCCTTTTCTTCTGCTGTCCAATGAGACTCCAGAGTTAGCCACGCATGAGAAGGTTGCCACAATCAATGTTCTTTTCCGGGGCAGGCGATCCAAGATTCTCTCGAGGTCCTGGACCATCCCAGCGACTGCTGTTTTGGGGGCCTGGGAAACTGTATTCCTAAAGAGTCTTTCCAGGGAAGATGGTTGTGTGCATGCCAAGGTGTGTGAATGACAGAGAGAGAGAGAGAGATGAGAACCGCCAAGGGCCCCCGAAACCAGACAAAACCATGCACACAGCAGCACAATGTTGAGGAGCTGAAGGAATCCTAGACTGCAATGGGGGAGCTCTCGAAACACTAGGAAAATATCTAGTTGGTCTGATGCTCTTTGCAGGGGGGTGGGGGTGGGTGGGCTACCTTTCAGGAGCCAAATTCATAAGCTGGATGATCCTTGACATGAAATCCCTGCTGAATATCTCAGCAACGGTGGTGGCCAAGAGGATCTTCACCCAGTGGTCCAGTTGAAAGCAATTGTTCCGAGCATTCGTCCCCAAACAGTGGGGGAACAGGAAGTCGTAGGAATGGCCTCTTCCTGTAAGGACTCGCATGTTCACTTTGGATGGCCTGCTTGGTGAATGCTCCTCATCTAGCCTGTGGTAGGCACGTGAGAACATGAGGACGAGCCTGCTGGATCAGACCAGAGTCCATCTAGTCCAGCACTCTGCTACTCGCAGTGGCCCACCAGGTGCCTTTGGGAGCTCACCTGCAGGAGGTGAAAGCAATGGCCTTCTGCTGCTGCTGCTGCTCATAAGAACATCAGAACGAGCCCGCTGGATCAGGCCAGAGGCCATCTAGTCCAGCACTCTGCTACTCGCAGTGGCCCACCAGGTGCCTTTGGGAGCTCACAGGCAGGAGGTGAAAGCAAGGGCCTTAAGAACATAAGAACTAGCCTGCTGGATCAGACCAGAGTCCATCTAGTCCAGCTCTCTGCTACTCGCAGTGGCCCACCAGGTGCCTTTGGGAGCTCACGTGCAGGAGGTGAAAGCAATGGCCTTCTGCTGCTGCTGCTCCCGAGCACCTGGACTGTTAAGGCATTTGCAATCTCAGATCAAAGAGGATCAAGATTGGTAGCCATAGATCGACTTCTCCTCCATCAATCTGTCCAAGCCCCTTTTAAAGCTATCCAGGTGAGTGGCCATCACCTGTGGCAGCATATTCCAAACACCAATCACACGTTGCGTGAAGAAGTGTTACCTGCACCTGCATGGTACAGGCCCTTCTTCTCCACCATGGGACCTTAGACAGTGGTGGCAAACCTTTTGCACTCCAGATGTTATGGACTACAATTCCCATCAGCCCCTGCCAGCATGGCCAATTGGCTGATGGGAATTGTAGTCCATAACATCTGGAGTGCCAAAGGTTTGCCACCACGGTATGAAGCCTCCAGCCCACATAGCAGAGCATCAAGGTATCTCAGGAATATAACGGATCCCATGGATAGTGAGTCCTACCAACAGACCACTGGGGTAAGTGTCCACTCAATAGGTACACCACGGAACTCAGAAGGGCATTCCAGCCAAGGGCTGAATCTGAACGGAAGCTGGACCAGGCCTTCAGGGAGGTCTCAAGACCGACTTCTCCAATGAAGAAGAATGGGTTTTATAATCCACTTCCTTCTACTGAAAGGAGTATCAAAGTGGCTTACAATTGACTTCCCGTTACTCCTCACAACAAATGCCTTGTGAGGCAGGTGGGGCTGAGAGAATTCGGAGAGAACTGGGACTGGCCCAAGATTACCCGGCAGGCTTCATGTGAAGGAGTCGGGAAACAAATCCAGTTCACCAGATCAGAGTTTGCCACTCATGTGGAGGAGTGGGGAATCAAATCTGGTTCTCCAGATTAGAGTCCATCACTTTTAACCATAAGGGGGAAATTCCAGGTGCTGGTGGAGTTGAGCAACCCTAGGTGGGAAACTTCATGTGCGAAGACATCCCTTCCCCAATTGGAGGGTTTCCAATTGGGCTTCCCCAACCATGTTATTATTCGTTCTCCCTAACAACAACTACAACAACAACAAAATCAGAAATCTCTTATTTTCCTTCAAATCCAGTTCTGAACTTCAACCATGCCATTGTGTCACCGATGATACCAGGAGGGTGCAAACAACAAACAAACAAACAAAGAACCTTTATTGGCATAACAACATTATATACATAGATCCAGTTAACCAAGTAGAGGGAAGCTAAAATAAACGTACAGGTGGAGAGGCTGATGTTCAGGATTTGCTCCTAAAGCGCTGTTTTATATACAAATCCAAAAATTTGGTGACTGCATCGTTTGCATCACAACTGGGGCTGTCCAACAGAAAGGTAATCTTTTGCAAGTCAGATGCATACTCTTTTTTGAGTAGCAGGGGTGACAAGTATTTGACTCTGGGTACTGTGTAAAGTGGACAACAGAGTAAAATATGGTCTATAGAGTCAACACAATTTCCGTTGCATATGCGTAGCCTTTGGCGGTAAGGGGTTTTAGTGAATCTCCCTGTTGATACGGCTGATGGAAGGGCATTGCAACGGGCCAACGTCATTGCTCTACGGAGGGTGCAGTTGTGTTATTTGTCAGGACTACAGCCCCTAGTAGTGGTGGGCGGGCGCAGAGACAGAACAAAGGCTGCAAACCCAAACCCATAAACGTCTCCACGCCTGTCAGAGAAACTAGAGGACACCAGCTCTGGAAGCTTTTCTCATTAATGACTTTTAATCATCCATTAACCACTTTCCTGTTTCTATGGGGAAGAAAAGAAAAACAATTCAGAGTGTCTTACACCAAGCCATTAAAATCTAATAATTAAAACACAAACAGGCGATAAAATTTACCGGCAATAATGAAAATGCGAACACGTCACCGTGAAGAATGAACCGAAACCACATCAAAACCCACAGAGCTATCAATATCCAAGAAAGGACTCTTGGTGCTTCACTTGTGCAAAACGTGGGGGAGGAAGATAACCGGGCAACTGTTATCCAGGCAGAAGGTTCCAAAGGTGAGGAGTAGTGTCCCGTGCCACCACTCAGGGTCAGGGTCCACCCAACTGAATTTGTTGTGAAATAGTGTTTCTGGTCGAGTGCCAACAGCCAGAGCTGGTGAATCAAATCTCTCTCACATGTCCCTGAAATTGGAGGGTTTCCAAGCATGATGAAATCCTTAAACCTCCTTTTCAGTTTTACTTGTCTCCATTTGGTTACGATGTGTGCTGAATGCTTAGCAGGGACCAGAGAAAGACGGTCTTTAGCAGACACCATCTGGTAGGAAGTAAACCCAGTTGATCTGTGATGGGGTAAAGTGTTGCCAAGTCATAGCCCGTTTATGGTGAACCCCATAAATCAACTGTTCTTGGCTCCGGGATTCTGACAGCAAGAGACCTTCAGAGGTGGTTCCCTGTTGTCTGTCTCTGCCTCTGCACAACAACCCTGGATTTCCTTGGATGGTCTCCCATCCAAGCTTAGCTTCCAAGATCTGACGAGGTCCCATTCATTATCCCTGATTGGCTAATCCAAGAAATATTGTCCTCCCTCTAATACACTGTCAGAGGCATCATCTTGGAATAAAATCTGATTGGCTATGGGGATGTCCCATTCACTGTATGATCCCTTATTGGCTGGGATCATCCAGACAACCAATATTGTCCTCCGTCTAACTCACTATTAGCCACATCACCATGGAACTAAATCTGATGGGCTTTTAGGACAAGAACACCATGATCACTGGTTGGCTGCGATTGCCCATGCGGCCAATCTAAGATGGAGGAAGCAGCAGCAAAGGGGAGTGATAAACAGGGACACAATCATAGGGTTACTTGAGAAGTATTCTTACCCCGAAGAAGTAGTTAGGAATTCTTTTTAAAAACAAAAAGCAAAATGAGGGAATATTTGGTGCAGCCTTCATCAAAATACGCCCACAGGCCAGCCTTTCCCCCCTTGGACAATGGATTCACCTCAAACCAGAGCATCTGAATCCCGTGAAACTCATTTATTTTTAATTTTGTTTTAAAGCTTGCTTTTATGCAGCACTAATTACAATCTCAGAAGTCTTTCTTACGGCTGAACTCCCTGGGAAAAAAATCTGTCTAGTGGAGGTGCCGCCAGGCCTTTGCCTTAACGAAGGAATATTTATCAGTTTGGTTCAAAAGCAATTCAAAAGCTGCCTGCCTTTGAAGTCAATGTTTTTCCGCCCCCCCCCCAACCCCAACCCTCCCTGCTCTCCCCCAATTCGAAAATTATAATCAAGACTCCAAAGAACATATTTTGAGTGAGACAAATATGAAGCAAGGATGTGTTACTTTCTTGCAAATTAATTATGTATTCAGATGCAAATATTGGGGAGGGGGAGGAGGTATGCTAATGCTGTCGCTTTTGATTATAGGAGAGCGGGAAAGACTACTGATCTCTGGCTCCTTTCCCTGAGTGTGAAGGAAGGTTTTCAACAAGGACCACTTTTGTGCCTGGTGGTGGCCTTGGTGGTCCCGCACGCCTCCCTTTCCCCCGTCGGGGCCTCCGGGAAGGGAGTTTTTAGACCTTCTTGTCGGGTTCAAGTGGAAACGATGCCTTTGTCTGGCTTGCAGGGGCTTGCAAAAACCCAAGCCAACAGGAAGAGACAGTGGCCGCCTCACAGATGGGGTCGATTAAGGCTGCCAAGTTTTGACTGAAAAAAACCCCAATGCCTCCTACTGGGTTGAAACTGAATACACAGGTAGAGCAGGAAGGAGCGTGGATGATCAGGTGTGGTCAGCGTGGCTGGATGGAAGGCAGAATCAAAGATGAGGCTGATGCATTATGGGTAGGATCAGATGGGCTATGCCTCGTTGGAGAACCTTCAGGCATCTATAAATGTCAAAATTCCATCTTTCTGCTTTTGTTTTGATCTATTTCACTCCATTTTCATTTTTCCCAGGGGGGTCTCTCCATTCTTGGAGAGCTATTTTTTTTTTTTAAAAAAAATCAGTTTTGCATGGCACACTCGACAGGTGTAATATGCTGCATCCTTCTATTTATTCATACCCTTTTTTTCCACCTTAGCATTCCCAGTGTGGTATACTGGTTACAAGTGTTGGACTAGTATCTAGAAGAATCCCCACTTTGCCATGGAAGCTGACAGGGTGAGTTTCAGCCAGACCTACTCTCTCAGCCTCGCCTATCTTGTGGGGTTGTTATGAGGATAAAAGGGAGACATAAGAACATAAGAACGAGCCAGCTGGATCAGACCAGAGTCCATCTAGTCCAGCTCTCTGCTACTCGCAGTGGCCCACCAGGTGCCTTTGGGAGCTCACATGTAGGATGTGAAAGCAATGGCCTTCTGCGGCTGTTGCTCCCGAGCATCTGGTCTGTTAAGGCATTTGCAATCTCAGATCAAAGAGGATCAAGATTGGTAGCCATAAATCGACTTCTCCTCCAGACGAAAGGAAAGATGTAAGCCACTGGGGGAAAAGAAGGGTATAAGATAATTAAATAACATTTTTTAATTTCCCTGTTCACATTACTTGTTTACTGTATTCTATCAATCTCAGTGCTGCTGTCTATATAGATTAGGGGTTTGCAAACTATGGCTCTCCAGATGTTCATGGACTACAATTCCCATCAGCCCCTGCCAGCATGGGCATGTGGCCATGCTGGCAGAGGCTGATGGGAATTGTAGTCCATAAACATCTGGAGAGCCGTAGTTTGCAGACCCCTGATATAGATGTTTTAAATCTGCAGTTTCATCACTAAAATAACGCTTCAGTCCTGAGTACTTGAGGGAAGACATCTGCCCATCTATTCCTGCCCCGGCACTGAGATTGGAAGGGGGGCCCCCTGCCTGGCCGCCCCACCCCCTTCAGAGACGAGGGGGTGGGGGCAGGCCAGAGGGCCTTCTTACTTGCCGGGTGTCTACTCTTCTGGGGTCTCGGCGCCTGACGGAGACCAGCCTCTTTACCTGGGCATTTGGCTGATTCACCTTACTGGGAGGAGGGTGGGCTTCCAGGTGTCCTGTACACACTCTACCCACCTTTGGAAGAGGTGGGAGTTTTAGAACTTTCAATGTTCTAAGGCAGTGATGGCAAACCTTTCTGAGACCGAGTGCCCAAATTGCAACCCAAACCCCACTTATTTATTGCAAAGTGCCAACCCGGCAATTTAACCTCAATGCTGAGGTTTTAGTTTAGAAAAAAAACGGTTGGTTCCCTCTTCCTCCGCCCCACCCGCTCGAGCAGGGGCCAGCCTGCTCTAGCCTCTAGCAAGTCCCACTCGCACCACTCTGTGCTCCTCAAGCATCTCTGCCTCCTCTGCACCACCCACCCCCCTCGGGCAGCAACCACCCAGAGCACAGGCACCAGGCCCGCCAGCCAAGTCCTCCCTGCTCACCGCAGTGTGTGCACGTTGTGCTCAGTGCCCCAGGCCAGCCTAGATATGTGTGGGGTGTGTGATTTTCCACCCCCACATAACGAACTCTGCGTGTGTGTGCCCACAGAGAGGGCTCCGAGTGCCACCTCTGGCACCCGTGCCATAGGTTCGCCATCACTGTTCTATGGTGTTATGGTGATACTGAACGGGATCTTATCAGCTTCTTATTGTAACCCCCCCCCCCACTACTGTAAAGGGTGAGGAATAAATCAAAATGAGGAGGAGGAGGAAGAGGAGGAGGAGGAGGAGGAGGAGGAGGAGAATCTTTATGCACTTGTAGAAAGATTGGGATAGGAAAATGCAAATGACCAGAATGAATTGAAAGCCACGAAAACAACAGACATCCTAATTCTGTAATTCCGCAGAATCCCCATAGCTAAAAAGGTTCCGGGGACCCAGGCCCAAAGCCCCGCTCTGCCACAGAATCTTGCCAGGTGACCTTGGGCCGGCCCCACACTCTCAACCAAACCTCCTTCATGAGGTGGTTGTTGAAGATAATATGGAGGAAAGGGGAATGATATCATCTGCTTTAGATCCCAAACGGGGAGAAAGGCAAGTTATGCATGCAGTTTTAAAATAAACAGCTACAAATAGATATAGGGAAAGGGAAGACTGTGCGGAGTGAAACTCTATGAATTTAATGTGCTACGTCCAAAACAATATAAGATTCACAAACACGCGTGGCACATAGGCGCTGGCCCAAGCAATTTATATTACCTGTTAGTTTCTTGTAAAGTATGCCAAATGGTTGGCTATTAGACTTATCAAACTATTATATCTTCATAACACATATACATCTCCACTTTAAATCCAATTCATGCAACAATTTATTACAAGACAACCTTCTCTCAAGTCCATAATCATGTATTTGTTAAACCAACAATGTCCATAGTCTTGTAAATATTATTGCGTCAAGGTCACCCGTTGTGACTGTAATACAAGTTCATGACAATTAATGAAAATCCTGAATTGGTGGCTTGAATTACTTATAAATACTGTCCCAATTCAAGGGCAGTCAAATTTCTCATCATTTTCAGTTGTATATATTGAAACTCTGAAACAGGATAGATGATAGAAATTTGCCTCTGCGTGTTCAGGTCAACCTGCTCCAAGTTTCAAATGTTATGCAGAGCTGCTTTAAGTAAGCAGGGAGGGAAGGCTCACAGGAGTGCCAGCTCTGGGTTGGGAAATACCTGGTTGCCAATCTCTAGGTGACCCCTGAAGATCTCCCGCTATTACAATTTATCTCAGATGACCAAGATCCATTCCCTTGGGGCGGGGGGGGGGGGGGGGACTGCTTTGGAGAGTGGACTCTATGTTGTTATACCTGCAGAGGTCTCTCCCCTCCTCAAGTCCTCCCCTCCCCAGGTCCCCCCCCCAATCTCCAGGAATTTTCCAACCCAGAGTTGGCAACCCTACCTGGAGATTTTAGGGGTGGAGCCTAGGGAGGGGAGGGTTTGAGAATAACACCCTGGAGTCCAGCCTCCTAATGCAAGGGTCTGTTACGTCCATCCATAATTGAGACTCAGGAATATTTCTAGAGCTTTATTGAACTGTGTCAAGACCTGGGCTGCAAAAAGCCATAGCTGGCGCCGGAGCTGGCGCTCAAGGCTTTGCACCTAGTTTATATGACCAATTATTGAGACGCGGCCCATTCATGATTGCCCGCTTGAGAAGAGAGAGTGTGAATGCAGTATTGTTGTTGTTGTTGTTGTTGTTGTTGTTGTTGTTGTTGTTATTATTATTATTATTATTTAATTTGATATACCGCCCTATCCCCAAGGTCCCGCAGGGCCCGGAAAGTTGGAGGGAGAGTGTTCCACCAGGCAGGGGCCAGAGCCGTAAAGGCCCTGGCCCGAGTGGAGGCCAGCCGCATCATTGAGGGGCCAGGGATCTCCAGTAAATTGACCTCTGCCGAGTGCAGAGGCCGAGCTGCAGGGACGTAGGTATAGATTTTTTATGGGGGGGGGGGTTGGGGGTGGGGCCACACCCCCACCCGCCCCAGGGCATGGCCACACCTCCCCAAGCCCCGCCCCTGGCTAAGCAGCCTTATAAAAGCAGCTCTCCGAGGTAAGGGATGGCAGACTCCCCTGCCCTGCCCTCTCCTGCCCCTCCCCTCTGGGCAGAGGCATAGAGGGAAAATGGAGCCTGGTGCAAAATCTGAGTTTTGCTGGAATCCACCCCCAAACAGCATCACTTTCAATGGTGTTTAAACTAGAGAGCCCAAATGCTCCTTTTAAATCCACCTTAAAGGGAGAATCTGGGGTCCCTAGTTAAACAACATTGAAAGTGATGCTGTTTTGGGGTGGATTATCCCCCACCCTGAAACAGCATCACTTTCAATGTTGCATAGTGGTTAGGAGCAGGTGCATTCTAATCTGGAGGAACCGGGTTTGATTCCCTGCTCTGCCACTTGAGCTGTGGAGGCTTATCTGGGGAATTCAGATTAGCCTGTGCACTCCCATACAGGCCAGCTGGGTGACCTTGAGCTAGTCACAGCTTTTCCGGGAGCTCTCTCAGCACCACCCACCTCACAGGGTGTTTGTTGTGAGGAGGATAAGGAGCAAGGAAGATTGTAAGCCTTGCCTTTGAGTCTCCTACAGGGAGAGAAGGGGGATATAAATCCAAACTCTTCTTCTTCTTCTAAACTGAGGGACCTCAAGATTCTCCCTTTAAATCCATGCCCGAAGGGTGGATTTAAAAGAGGAGAAATCTAGAAAGTTGAGAGGTGCCCTGCTGTCAGGGGTGCAATGGTTAAGCTAGAGAGCACCCAAACTTTCCAGGAGTATTTTTTAGGAGTCTCTCCTAATGATACCACTAAGGTTTGCTAGTGAAGTTTGGTTCAGGGGGGGTCCCAAAGAGTTATGGACCCTCAAAGGGTGTAGCCCCATCTTCAAGTTCCGGCAGGCGTGAGGGAATGCTGGCTTTTACCTTCTCATAAGTCTTTTATCAAATATTTATTAACTTGCAAATATTGTATTAACTTTTACCAAATATTTTTTAATTTTATCATATTTTTAACCTTCTGCCGTCTCTCATAATAATCCCATCAAGCTTGAATAAGTTGCTCTAAATGTTTTGAATTCCTCCAAGTTGGAATGAGCTTGCAGAGTCTGTGAGCTCTAAATTTTAACTTACTTCTATTAGCTCCCATTGGAAACAATGAGGGATGGGGCACTCCCTTTGGGATTCCATAGCTTTGGACCCCCTGGACCAAACTTCACAAAACCTGGGTAGTATCAACAAGAGACTCTCCTGATAGTATATCCCAGGTTTGGTGAAGTTTGGTTCAGGGGGTCCTAAGTTATGGACCCTCAAAGGTGTAGCCCCCATCTTCTATTAGCTCCCATTGGCAACAATGGAGGATGGGGCACCCCCTTTGGGAGTCCATAACTTTGGATCCCCTGAACCAAACCTCACCAAACCCGGGTAGTATCATCAGGAGAGTCTCCCAAACAATCCCTGAAGAGTTTGAATTGCTGCTAGCCCAGGGAATTTGGGAACCTCTGGCTCTCCTGATGTTCAGGAACTACCCAATTCCCATCAGCCCCTACCAGCACTGGCCAATTGTGCCATGCTGACAGAAGCTGATAGGGAGGTGCTCGTTCCCTAATTTTATCTGGAGAAACTGCAGTTCCCTATGCTAGCAAAACAATAATGCCCCTGCAGGCCAAAAACCAAAAAAGCACCAAAATGTTTTAAAAAACCACAAACGGAGGGGCGGAGCTTCGGACATGAATGGGGGGGGTTTCAAACCCGAGAACCCCCCCCCTTACCTACGTCCATGCCGAGCTGGGACATATGGGGTAATGCGGTCCCAGGCCGCGTAAGGCCTTGAAGGTCAGAACCCACACCTTGAAGATGATTCGGAATTCAACTGGGAGCCAGTGCAGACGGCGCAACACAGGTTGTATATGGTCTCGGAAGGCGCCCCATGTGAGCAAACGAGCTGCTGCATGCTGGACCAGTTTCAGTTTCTGGATCAAACGTTATGAGTAGCCGAAGGCCATGACAGTCATACTCCCATCCTACTCCAGGAAATGGGTGGTAGGGGCAGGTATGCATGTTTCGCTAGTTGCAAGCAAGCGCAAAGAAACAGAACAAATTGGCTCTCAGGCCACAGATAACAGCAGGCACCGGCAGTGACAAAGGGTGGGGGGCTGTGCCTGCCCCCAAAATGCCCCGCCCCTGACATGCCCTGGGCCCCGACACGTGATGGCAATGGCGGTGCCCGGGACAAGCCGCCCTGGATGTTCCCATTGCTGCGACGCGTCTGGGCACAGGAGTGACCTTGGCTCCAGCCCTGTGATGCCAGGCCCCGGCACAGCCAGTCCTGATACCTAAGCCACCATTTTCTCCAGGGAATCTGATCTCAGACACCAGGACATAAATTTGTGGTAGAGGGACGTTCCCAGTGGTGGGATTCAGCTGGTTCGCTCCACTTGGGCAGAACCGGTTGTTAAAATGGTGCTTGTGAACAGCCAGTTGTTAAATCGTTTGAATCCCAACACTGGACGTTTCCGAGTATCACCCGAAGGCTGGAAACCCTACACTTCCACCCCACGTAGGAGAGTGAGTCGTAATCCAAACGGGGGGCGCTTCTTTGCTGTTATATGATAACAAGAATTAGTTCCATTGCCCCTGCGGCATGATAAGAACTCTGGATCTCATCCAAGCCCTGAAAGGGGAATGGTCAATTTTCTGTTTGGACTCAAATTCCAGGAGCCACCTCTCTCTCCAGCAGGACTCCAGTTTCCTGTTTAAACCCAGCAGGGAAGTTTGGATGTCTCTTCGACTGCTGCGGTTTGCAACTCCTGATGACAATCAAACCTTCTCCCCACCACCCACCCACCCCTAGGCAAGCATTTTTACAGATGCTTTGAAAGATTAATGGGGCGGGGTGGGTGACAGGCTGCCATGGTATTGGGGAGGGTGTTTGAGAGCTTTCCTTCTGATGGGAAAATTAATTATTCACCACCCAAAGGACGAGAAAAGAGGGAAGGAGGGAGGGCACTGGACTGAGACGTCTTCAGAATGAATCTGACAAGGAGTCCTTGGGGAAGGTTGGCTGGGGGAAAGAGAAGTGGGGATTCAAGGATTTGAAGGATACAGCTGGTGAGCACACAGGGGTGGGGGCTGGGGGGTGGAAGGTCATAATAACTAGGGCCTGATTTCCAATTTTCAGCGGCAGGCCTTGGCCCCAGAGGGCAGGGGCGCTTGGAATATCCTTGAGAAATTTTGCTAGACTCCTTTGGCTTCCTTCCAAATGCCTCCAGTGCCCAGTCCTGGTGGGAACTTCAGATTTTCTCATGAGGTGAAATTCAGTATTGAGGTTAAATACCACATTGTGGAAGAGAGTGCCCTGAAACACATGCAAAGGGCTTTCCGCTTCACCGCTGAGTGACCCTCCTGGCCCAGCCCCTGGGATTCCTTGACAAATCATCAGCAGTCGTTATGTGACCAAGTTCAGCTTGTGTTCTCTAGTGGAACAGGCTCATACAGCAATAACACCATATAACTTGGCATTTGTATCATATTTTATGGAGGGTGTTTTATCTTATTGCAATCTTTCAACAAACCCTCTAAGATTGGCCAGTATTATTATCCTCACATGGCAGATAGGGTATTGAAACTGAAAGAGTTGGAAGAGACCCCAAGGGCCATCCAGTCCAACCCCCTGCAATGCAGGAACACACAATCAAAGCACTCCTGACAGATGGCCTCTCTTTAAAAACCTCCAAAGAAGGAGACTCCACAGCTCTCCGAGGCAGTGAATTCCACTGTCGAACAGCCCTGACGGTCAGGAAGTTCTTCCTAATGTTTAGGTTGAATCTCTTTTCCTACACCTTGAATCCATTACTCCGTGTCCTAGTTTCTAGCAGAAAACAAGCTTGCTCCCTCTTCGACATGGCATCCCTTCAAATATTTAAACATAGCTATCATGTCCCCCCCTAACCTTTGCTTCTTCAGTCTAAACATCCACAGCTCCCTAAATCTCTCCTTGTAGAGCATAGGCTCCAGACCTTTCACCATTTTTGTTGCCCTTCTCTGGACAGGTTCCAGCTCTTCAATATCCTTCTTAACTGCCGACACCCAATGTGTGACTTCGTGGTCAAGGTGACATTTGAAATGGGGACCACCTCTCTTGAACATTTGAACATTTGACGTACGAAACGGGGACCACCTCATTGGTTTGGGGGATGCAAGCTTGGACACTAGGTCAGCCAGGGCCCCAAACAAGTTCTTAGCTTGGGGGTAACTTTCCAAGATCATACAAGCCCCTCCCTGTTCAGAGAATGCTGAGCGTTAATTGGTTCCTCCTCACGCAGATTTGGGGTGGAGTTTGGAGAGGGCTGGATTAGGAGAGGGGAAGGAAGCCAGCGGGGGTAGAGTGCTACAGGGCCCACCATCAAAGCCAGGCATTTTCTCCAGATGAGCTGATCTCTGTGGTCTGGAGATGTTGAGATACATAAGAACATAAGAACATAAGAACAAGCCAGCTGGATCAGACCAAAGTCCATCTAGTCCAGCTCTCTGCTACTCGCAGTGGCCCACCAGGTGCCTTGGGGAGCTCACGTGTAGCATGTGAATGCAATGGCCTTCTGTGGCTGTTGCTCCTGAGCACCTGGTCTGCTGAGGCATTTGCAATCTCAGATCAAGGAGGATCAAGATTGGTAGCCAGGATGGCATACGTTACAGGATGGCATACGTTAACAGGATTCTGATAGTCATAGCCTTTTATTTACCAAATTTTATTGCTCCCTATGCCTATCCTCCCCTTTTGTAGGCCTTTTCATACTTTTTCAAACTTTTGTTTTTTTTAGTACTAGTGCTTTTATTCCATTGTTTTATGTTGCCATATTTTTTTACATTTCTAATTTCTTATTATCAATATGTATATTTACAATTTTTAAAACATTTCATCTGTTAGTCTTGTTTTGTTTATGTTATGCAGCTGGTTTATGTTGACCTATGGCCCCTTCCGCACATGCAGAATAATGCGCTTTCAATCCGCTTTCAATGCTCTTTGTAGCTGTGCGGAATAGCAAAATCCGCTTGTAAACCATTGTGAAACTGGATTGAAAATGCATTATTCTGTGTGTGCGGAAGGGGCCATACTATGACTATAATTCAGACTGAGCTGGAGATCAGTTGAAATTCCAGGGGATTTCCAGACCTGTCCTGTCATGCCCCCACAGAAGCCTTTATTATTTTCATTAAGTATAAGTTTTCCATAGCTAGTGTGGGTTTAGTTCTCTGTATAGTCTCCAAAGGGAGGGAATTTTAGTTAGCCCCTGTCCCTTTAAGAAGTTTCCCAAGAGGCAGTCTTTTCTTAAATTACCCAGTCATCCCCCTGTTCAGTCAGTCCAGTACAGGTGCCCAGGGAGTCAGGAGGCAGCAGTATTTTGTCACGTCAAAGGTGCACAGAGAGGACAAAGTTGAGGTTTACAGAGAATAGTAGCCAGATAAAGACTCAATGAACTTAAAGAAGTGGACTTTCCTGGAAGCTGTCAAAGAAAGAACAAAAGTCTACAGCTTCTACTGTCCAGTCAAGCAAGTACTTTATTTTAGGCAGACCCTGGGAGGAGTTAAGGTCTCCATTCTTCTAAATATTAAACCTTTTGTTTGAACTGTTAAACCTTGCTTGTGACTCTCCCACTCTGTTCTGGCCGGGCACAGGGCACCAGGAACAGTCTTGCTTGGGGAACAGAACACGTCCTGGAGGCGGCAACCCTGGATGAATTGCATAGGGTCGTCGTCGTCGTCGTCGTCGTCGTCGTCGTCGTCGTCGTCGTCGTCTTCTTCTTCTTCTTCTTCTTCTTCTTCTTCTTCTTCTTCTTCTTCTTCTTCTTCTTCTTCTTCTTCTTCTTCTTCTTCTTCTTCTTCTTCTTCTTCTTCTTCTTCTTCTTCTTCTTCTTCTGCTGCTGCTGCTGCTGCTGCTGCTGCTGCTGCTGCTGCTGCCATTTCTCTAGGAATTTTTCAGTCAGGAGCTAGCAACCCCTACGTTTACACTCCAATTGTATCCTTTTAGGTCTTCTAAGCACATCTGGGGGTCTGCTACGGGAAACAGAATGCTGAACTGTTCAGCTTCCTGGTCTGATCCAGTAGGGCTTTTCTGATGCTCTTCTTCAAACAGGGGTGGACCTCGTTTTGGAGGTCTCTGAATGACTATTGGCTGTATTGATCAAATGGAAACTCCATATTCAGAGGCAGCATATCTCTGAACCAGAGGCGTAGCAAGGGGGGAAAGTACCCAGTGCACCGGTGTGTCCTCCGCTCCTGTTCCGCCCCAGAAACCCCCGCCCCGCCCCACCCCGGAATGCCCCTGAAACACCCTCACCCGATGCGTCGTGCCCCCCTCCGTCCCCTTGGAGCTACGCCTCTGCTCTGAACACCTCTGATTGGCTGCTCTTGGAAACTGGGTAATAGATTAGTAGATTGGTCCTTTGGTGGGATCCTGAATGGCTGCTCTAGTCCTTCCCACTGTGGCACACATGAATTGGCCATGACTTGACCATTAAGATGAATGTGATATGACTAGCTCACAAGCTAAAGCAGTGCAGTAGTTACACAGGTTCAGTCCCACACACAGCCAGAAAGCGAACGGGGCCTTTCGTTATATCTCAGCCTGAGGTCATTTGGGGGTTAAATTGGAAGGATTGATTCAAACCATGTATATTATTCAGATCTCGTTGGCCGGATTAAAAGGTACAAACAGGTAGAATAAGGATGGCAGCTGAATTTCACCAATAATGAGTAGAACGGCTCCATATTTGGGCCATATGTATGATTCATCTTGCCTTGTTAACATCCTTGAAATCACATCCTGGTGCATAAACCTTCTCTGTTTCAAAAAGGATGGCTCCCTTGAGGTTAATTAGGAGGTGCAGCTCCTCAGGGTGGATCCGTATAGCAGCGCAAGGACATGTTTGAGAAACCAAAAACTCGGATTTGCATGAAAGCAGCTAATGAGCCCACCAGACTGACCTACATGGCAAGCAAGGGCACGATTCTTCAGCAGGCAGTTTGGTTGCTCATGAGCAGCTCCAACCTGTTCACTGGATATAATTATATTGTTCCTTCTGGCTGTTTTTGCACTTTCTAATGCTCTGTGGCTGAGCCGGGGAGCGAATCTGCTGCGGGGCTTCTCACCCTGCTTGTAGTTCCCCACTGCTGCGCAGCTCTGTCCTTCGCTCGAGTCAGGGCCGGTGAGGCGAGCCCCGAATGGTTTCCCACAAGCCCGAGATTTCCCATAAGCACCGCGAGCTCTTCCAGATTCTCTTCCACACATGCGCAGGCAACTGCCGTTTCCTGCATTAGGATTGGCTGAATCTCGCCCCATTCCACCCCCCCCCCACACTCACTTTCAGTATTTTAGTTGTACATGACAAATGAGGCTCTGAAAATCGGCACCCCACATCTAAAATCCTTGCGCGTGCATTGGGATCGCCACCCTCCACCCCTCCTCCGTCTAAAATGTAAATCTAAAATCCTTGTGCGTGCGTGCGAATCGCTGCCCTCCCATTCACGGCGCCTGCACCCGCCGCTTTTCCGCCCAGGTTTCTCCCGCCTTTATGAAAACCGAGGTTTCTCCCTCATTTTTTTTCATTGCAGGGGAGGGGGGGAGGGGGCCGCTTCTCAGCGCTGCTGTCCATTGGTGGGACGGGCCAGAGCAGCGAAGCAGGGAAACTGGCCCTGTTCATGCCACGGAGCACTTTTGCACGCCAGTGGAAGCCTCCAGAGCAACAAAGAGGCATTTCAAAAGGACCTCAACCTTTGTGGTTCAGGAAAATTGTGGAGCAACGCCACTGCCATGGGGTGGCTCTGAGGCAGAAACGTGGCAGCTGCGCTGCAGCCCCGAAGGCTGTGGGGAACTCCCAATTGCATTGGGGCATTCCCCATGTCAGCAGAGGGGCAATTTCAGCAAAACAGCTGACTAGTTGTACGCGGTGCACATCAACCCCTCCCCCTCCCCCATACACATCCCCAATTGTCACCGTATCATTGTGCTCCATTGCCAGGTATTTGAAACTGCCTCGAACCAACCTATGGAATTGTAGTCCATAACATCTGGAGGGCCAAAGGTTCGCCACCAAGGGTATAGGCAGTGGTGGGATCCAAAAATGTTAGCAGCAGTGGCGTAGTGGCTAAGAGCAGGTGTACTCTGATCTGGAGGAACCGGGTTTGATTCCCAGCTCTGCCACTCGAGTTGTGGAGGCTTATCTGGGGAATTCAGATTAGCCTGTGCACTCCCACACATGCCAGCTGGGTGACCTTGGGCTAGTCACAGCTTTCCGGAGCTCTCTCAGCCCCACTCACCTCACAGGGTGTTTGTTGTGAGGGGGGAAGGGCAAGGAGATTGTCAGCCCCTTTGAGTCTCCTACAGGAGAGAAAGGGGGGATATAAATCCAAAACTCTTCTTCTTCTCCATTGCCAGGTATTTGAAACTGCCTCGAACCAACCTATGGAATTGTAGTCCATAACATCTGGAGGGCCAAAGGTTCGCTACCAAGGGTATAGGCAGTGGTGGGATCCAAAAATTTTAGTAACAGGTTCCCATGGTGGTGGGATTCAAACTGTGGTGTAGCGCCAATGGGGCTGGGCAGGGCATGACGGGGGCGTGGCTGGGCATTCCAGGGGCGGGGCTGTGGCAAGGACGCAGCCGCTGCGCCGATCCTTGGGCGGGAAACGAATGCACGCAGGCGCAGGCTGCCACGCACACCGGTGCACCTTCTGCTAGACTGCTTCAAGTTCTGCGCGCTACTGCTAAGAGTAGGGGCGTAACTAAGGCAAAAATCATGTGGCAAAATCCCCAATTAGTCACCCCCTCTCAGCACACACAAATAATTAGTAACCTACTCTCGGGAACCTGTGAGAACCTGCTGGATCCCACCTCTGGGTATAGGCTGTTAAAACACAGCAAACGTACAGAAGTCCCTGTATGTTTGTCCCAACAGATATCCTTTTTGATAAGGTTACTGTTTTGCAGCGACTTCTCACTTGAAGCTGTCTTCTGGTGAATCAGACTTTTGGTCTCTCAAGGTCAACGGTGGCTCTTCATGGTCTCATGTGGAGGCCTTTCACGTGGTCTTTTCTTTACCCTTTCCACCTGCACAATAGATGTTCTAGCCCCACTCTAAGCTCTTACTGTTCAGCTTTCATTTCATTTCCAAAGCGCATCTGTCCTGTTAGAAGCAAAATTTCAGAATGATACAAGGAATGGGGTAGGTTTATTAGGGTGGCCAGGACCCCCGGAGCCATTAGCAGGGGATGGGTGGGGTAGAGTTGCCAGATGCAGGTTGAGAAAGTTCTGGAGATTTAGAAGAGTACTAGTAGTAGTAGTTTTGGATTTATACCCCCCCCTTTCTCTCCTGTAAGGAGACTCGAGGGGGCCTACAAGCTCCTTTCCCTTCCTCTCCCCACAACAGACGCCTTGTAAGGTAGGTGGGGCTGAGAGAGTCCTGAGAGAACTGTGACTAGCCCAAGGTCACCCAGCAAGAATGTAGGAGTGTGGAAACACACCTGGTTCACCAGATAAGCCTCCGCCACTCAGGTGGAGGAGTGGGGAATCAAACCTGGTTCTCCAGATTAGAATCCACCTGCTCTTAACCACCACACCAGGCTGGCGAAGCCCAGGGAGGACAAGCTAGTCAGTGGGGTTCACCCCCAAAGCCCCCATTTTCTCCAGGGGGGCTGATCCCTGTAGTCTGAATTGTAATTCTGGGGGTTCCCCAGGTCTGGCATCCTGGAGAGGGGGGAGCTTCGCTTTTCTCCTCTATGTCAAGTTGGAAGCGACTTCTGGTGACCCTGGCGAGACCAGTGAGAAGAAGGGGTGGTTTGCCATCGCCTTCCGTTGCGGTTGGTCTCATAAGAACATAAGAACAAGCCAGCTGGATCAGACCAGAGTCCATCTAGTCCAGCTCTCCGCTACTCGCAGTGGCCCACCAGGTGCCTTTGGGAGCTCACATGCAGGAGG
Organism: Sphaerodactylus townsendi; assembly: GCF_021028975.2. NCBI lineage: Eukaryota > Metazoa > Chordata > Lepidosauria > Squamata > Sphaerodactylidae > Sphaerodactylus > Sphaerodactylus townsendi. Next base: position 2,201,245 of record NC_059429.1, read on the forward strand.
TGAAAGCAATGGCCTTCTGCGGCTGTTGCTCCTGAGCACCTGGACTGTTAAGGCATTTGCAATCTCAGATCAAAGAGGATCAAGATTGGGAGCCATAGATCGACTTCTCCTCCATCAATCTGTCCTAGCCCCTTTTAAAGCTATCCAGGTTAGGGGCCATCACCACCTCCTGTGGCAGCATATTCCAAACACCAATCACACGTTGTGTGAAGAAGTGTTTCCTTTTATTAGTTCTAATTCTTCCCCCCAGCATTTTCAACGGATGCCCCCTGGTTCTAGTATTGTGAGAAAGAGAGAAAAATTTCTTTCTGTCAACATTTTCTACCCCATGCATAATTTTATAGACTTCAATCCTATCCCCCCTCAGCCGCCTCCTCTCCAAACTAAAGAGCCCCAAACGCTGCAGCCTCTCCTCATAAGGAAGGTGCTCCAGTCCCTCAATCATCCTTGTTGCCCTTCTCTGCACTTTTTCTATCTCTTCGATATCCTTTTTGAGATGTGGCGACCAGAACTGAACACAGGACTCCAAGTGCGGTTGCACCACGGCTTTATAGAAGGGCATGACAATCTTTGCAGTTTTATTCTCGATTCCTGTCTTAACGATCCCCAGCATAGAGTTTGCCTTTTTCACAGTCTCCCTTTCAAGTATCGACCCTGCGTAGCTTCCAAGATCTGTTGAGATCGGGCTCCTTCTCTCCCTGCTCTCCTCCGCCAGTGGCCAAATATGAGAACGAAACTTCGCAGGAATTGCAAATGTAACTTAATTGGTTTGTTTTTTAAAAACTCCATCAGGAAGTTCCATTCTCCCCCCCCCCTGTAATTCTGAATGAATCAATTTAAAAAAAAAAAGACAACATGTCTAGGAAATTTATCTCCATTCATTCTGCCCATCATTACCTGGTCAGGCGGTTCTGATAAGGTTTGGTTTCTCTTCCCATTTGCTTGCCCACTCATTCTTCTCAGAAAACATAATTCTAAAAAAAGAACAAAAACTTTCGCTTCTAATTTATAGCAAACACGGTGAGAAGCAAAGGGAGGCCATAAAACAATGAAATGAGACGGTGTGTTCAGATAGCAAGTGGCAGAGAATACAAGGGACATTTTATCCCCGGCAATAAAACACATAACAGCCCGTGAGATCCTGGGGCATTCAATCATTAGATTTTAGGGGCAATGTTTTTTTTTTTAAAAAAAGAAAACCTTTCTGAAGCAGTTTCTTCCAGGTCTGTGGTAGTTGACACTCTTCCCCCCCCCTTCCAAAAAAAAAAAATTGGCATTGTGCATTACTCTTGCAGATGAAGAGGTAGATTAATTTTAGGGTGCGTAAAAGATAAGAATCTACCTCTTGGTTTCTTTGCAAATCATTCTTTTGACAGCGCCTACCACTCGCAAAGCAGGTGAGGACAACTCGTGCAGAGATGCAGCGGGCCCACTCCTCCCAGGGGGGGCAATTCTGCCTCATCTTCATCATGCAGTGATTTTACCATAGCTGATGCAGACAAGAAGAAGAAGAAGAAGAGTTTGGATTTATATCCCCTCTTTCTCTCCTGTAGGAGACTCAAAGGGGCTGACAATCTCCTTGCCCTTCCCCCTTCACAACAAACACCCTGTGAGGTGGGTGGGGCTGAGAGAGCTCCGAGAAGCTGTGACTAGCCCAAGGTCACGCAGCTGGCGTGTGTGGGGGAGTGCACAGGCTAATCTGAATTCCCCAGAGAAGCCTCCACAGCTCAGGCGGCAGAGCGGGGAATCGAACCCGGTTCCTCCAGATTAGATACACGAGCTCTTAACCTCCTACGCCACTGCTGCCAGAAGGATCCATTCCCGGCAGGAGCATGCAGGCACCTGCAATTAGGTATGTGCAGGACGGCACGCAGGTGGAACTACATATGTGTGGGGTAGCACTGATGCGGAATTGCCCATATCTCAATTTCGCCCTCAACATACAATTCCCCCGTCTCAGTCACATGGCGCTGTGTGTCACAACCACTGTTGCCCAATTAAAAACGTCACCACCCCTGGAAGGCAAATTCCAGGAGTACCTGGTTTGGTCAAGCTTTTCTGCATGGCGATTAATTAGATCCCAAAGAACAAAAGCAAACTCTCCGTGGTGTGATGGTTGCTCTTTCCCTCAAGATGGATCCAGTGGAAATTGCTTTGACAAGAAGAGGCATTCGTAGGACATCGTGGAGACGGATGGAAATGCAAAGAGAAAGAGAGTGCGTTGTCCCAGGAGAGACTCCCAGAGCGGCTCGGATTAAATGTCTCCTAAGATCAACTACCTTAGAAAGACGGATCTGCTAGATCAAGCGTTTCCACAAGGACACAAACTCCTGGTGCCCTCCTGGAAGAACCCGAGTGGTTGGAGGACTACTGGACTAAAATGTATGGGAATCTGGTTCTCAGCTCTGCGGCTTTACATTGCGGGTAGTTCACACCATAACATAGCAACAGCGTCAGATCCAATTTAGAGTCCTCCTTCAGGTCTGCAACCTGCGGCTCTCCAGATGTTCATGGACTGACAAGATTCATCCCAGACCCTGCCAGCATACGGCCAGGTTAGCCATGCTGGCGAGGACCCTAATGAGTATGATCCTGGCTATTGGAGAGAGCGCGGAGTTGGGCTCTCACAGCTTCTGAAACATCCCCACTAGGAACTCTTCTGGATTTCTCCTCATCTGAAATTCCCCCTCAGCTTTCAAGTCCGGCGTTACCAAGTCCTACCGTGTTTCCCCGAAAATAAGACAGTGTCTTATATTAATATTTGCTCCCAAAGATGCGCTATGTCTTATTTTCAGGGGATGTCTTATTTTTCTGTGTTCTGTTCATCAGGCAGGCTTCCAAACAAAAACTTTGCTACCTCTTACTTTCGGGGGATGCCTTATATTTCGCACTTCAGCAAAAAGTCTACTACGTCTTATTTTCCGGGGATGTCTTATATTCAGGGAAACAGGGTATTTCTGACATGACACCAAATGTGCTGAGATTCCTCATTTATTCAGATTTTGAATTTCTAAAGCTGGTTTGGCTTGAACCTGGCCTGACCCGGATGTCGTAGGCTGGCCTGACCTCATCAGCTCCAGCAAGCTGAGCAGAGCTGCTGCTTGTTAGCAATTGGGGATGGGGGACCACCGAGGGACCCCCAGGTCTGCCAGGCAGAGGCCAAGCATTCTGAACATCTCTTGCCTTGAACATTCTACGGAGTCACCAAAGGTTAACTGTGACTTGGTGGCAACCCTCCCCCCATATATATATATATATATGTTGAGAAAACATATATATATATGTTGAGAAAACCAAAAGCATTCTCGGCAGTATACAATAGTCAGTTGTGGCACGCTTCCTTCAGGGTGGTGTTTTACCCAGAGATCAGAAGAAGAAGAAGAAGAAGAAGAAGAAGAAGAAGAAGAAGAAGAAGAAGAAGAAGAAGAAGAAGAAGAAGAAGAGGAAGAGGAAGAGGAAGAGGAAGAGGAAGAAGAGGAAGAAGGAGAAGAAGAAGAAGAAGAAGAGGAAGAAGAGGAAGAAGGAGAAGGAGAAGAAGAAGAAGAGGAAGAAGAGGAAGAGGAAGAAGGAGAAGAAGAAGGAGAAGAAGAAGAAGAAGAAGAAGAAGAGGAGGAGGAGGAGGAGGAAGAAGGAGAAGAAGAAGGAGAAGAAGAAGGAGAAGAAGAAGAGGAGGAGGAGGAGGAGGAAGAGGAGGAGTTTGGATTAATACCCCCCTTTCTCTCCTGTACGAGACTCAAAGGGGCTGACAAACTCCTTTCCCTTCCCCCCTCACAACAAACAGCCTGCAAGGTAGATGGGGCCGAGAGAGTTCCAAAGAGGTGTGACTAGCCCAAGGTCACCCAGCTGGCAAGTGTTGCACAGGGTAATCTAGTTCCCCAAATAAGCTTCCACAGCTCAAGTGGCAGAGCGGGAAATCGAACTTGGTTCCCCAGATTAGAGTGCGCCCGCTCTTAACCACTAGGCCACTGCTTCTGCTCCTGTTTTAATGGCAAGTTTGAGTGCCAGTTGTGAACAGCATTCTTGAACAACTGCGAGGGTGTTTGCTTTTTTGGAATGCTCCATATGGTTGTCAAGTGAACGGCGCACGTTTTGTGCAGGCGTGTTATAGCAGCGCTTTCTGACGGCTGGTCCTGCCCATCCCCAGTCACCCAGTCCACCCAACCCAGCCTGCTTGTTTTGAGCCTCCTGATGTGGAAATGGTGAGGGCTGAATAAGGTTTTCAACTCTGGCTTGGGAAATGCTTGGAGATTTGGGGGAAGGGGAGGAGCCTGGCGAGGCCGGGTTCGGGAAGGGGAGGAACTTCTGTGAGGTATTATTTATTTATTTATTATTTCTCATACTTAATATACCTCCCCATCCCCTGGGGGCTCTGGGCGGTGTACAAATCAGAAACAACAAATCAACAAGCCCACAATAAAACAATAAATAACAGCTAATAATCATTCTAAAAAACATTCCAATAACTCCAAAAACATTACCATTTCAGTAGTTTCAGTATTTTGGTAGCCCAGCTCAATGGCGATCGCTTATAAATATAATTCCAAAGATGGAATGGAATATAGGGGATGGCACCATCAGCGGCTGGCCTCCCCCAAAGCCCAGCTGAACAACTCCGTCTTGCAGGCCCTGAGGAACGGTTCTAGGTCCCGCAGGGCTCTGATGGCCGGGGGGAGATTGTTCCACCAGGTCGGGGCCAGGGCACTAAAGGCCCTGACCCGGATGGAGGCCAGCCGGATCATGGAGGGGCCCGGGACCACCAGCAGATTGGCCTCCGCTGAATGTAGAGGCTGACTAGGGACATATGGGGACAGACCTATGTCAAACAGGTCTTTTATGCACTTGTAGTCTATTTTGCATTGAATAAGAAGTAGAGTTGGATTTATACTCTCCCTTTCTCTCCTGTAAGGAGACTCAAAGGAGCTGACTAGGGACATATGGGGACAGACCTATGTCAAACAGGTCTTTTATGCACTTGTAGTCTATTTTGCATTGAATAAGAAGTAGAGTTGGATTTATACTCTCCCTTTCTCTCCTGTAAGGAGACTCAAAGGGGCTGACAAACTCCTTTCCCTTCCCCCTCGCAATAAACACCCAGCTGAGAGAGCTCCAAAGAACCATGTCCAGCCCAAGGTCACCCAGCTGGCATGTGTTGGAGTGCACAAGCTAATCCAGTTCACCAGATAAGCGTCCACAGCTCAAGTGGCAGAGCGGGGAAACAAACCCGGTTCTCCTTATTAGAGTGCATCTGCTCTTAACCACTACACCACGTTCCCTCTGGGTTGGATTCTCGGTTATGCACACTTTCCCCCTCTAAGGAACTAACTGCGCTCTCAGATCAGAGAATCTCCACGGTTTCTGAAAGTTCTCAAAGTGTGACCTTTTCCCTCTGTTCACAGGGAAAGCAAAGGGAATCGACATGTGTTTTGCTCTCTTTGGCTTTTCTTGCACCTCCCAGCCTTCCCCTGCCCACACAGCAGCACTTTCATCTATTCTTCCGGTCAGTGCATCTGAAGGACTGAAAAGGATGTGTGTTTTCTATTCCAGCCTTGGCCATTTTCCCTACTTGAGTGACTGCCAAAGCCAAAGGAGCTGGTCTAAGCTGGACTGCAGCCCTCCTGTTGCCGCCTCCGAGTGGTGGTTCAGTCCAGTACTTCCTAGCATGAGCTAATGTGATGAAGAAGAAGAGGAGTAGTAGTTTGGATTTATATCCCCCCTTTCTCTCCTGCAGGAGACTCAAAGGGGCTGACAATCTCCTTGCCCTTCCCCCCCCACAACAAACACCCTGTGAGGTGGGTGGGGCCGAGAGAGCTCCGAGAAGCTGTGACTAGCCCAAAGTCACCCAGCTGGCGTGTGTGGGAGTGCACAGGCTAATCTGAATTCCCCAGATAAGCCTCCACAGCTCAGGCGGCAGAGCGGGGAATCAAACCCGGTTCCTCCAGATTAGATACACGAGCTCTTAACCTCCGACGCCACTGCTGCTCCTGATGAAGGCATTCAGCTGTGCAAGCGCAGAAGCGGTGTGCACTCTTGAGGTGGAGCTGATTTGAAATTACGCATGAACCATCCGGGCCTGCATCATCCAGGCAAGTCAATAAACATGCGCCCCAAGCTGAATACCGCTAGCGCACATACGCAAGCGGAGCAATTTTAGAGCGCAAACAAACCAACAGGGCAACGACACAAGTGATTGAGAGCGAACAGGCATCGCAAACAAAAGACGTTTAGTTCTCAAATACCTTCGCTGCAAAAAATTTCATCCTCCCTGGTTTTGCCAGTGCTGACAGGCATGCAGGTGCCTGTACACATCTGTAAACACAGTTTTAATGCAACCCCACAATCATATGAAAATTGTGTGTGTGTGTGTGGGGGGGGGGGTTTGCCTTGTTGCATCAGTGTGCATGTGTTTAGTGGCAACATAATAGCAGTGAGATGCAAACAAACCAAGGAATGAAATGCTGCTTGGAAATACGCACACTCCTGTTTCTGGAATTCACTTTGGACATCAACTAAATTTTATCCTTTTTAAAGGGTGCGGGATGTGCGGGAGGAGCAGCAAAATCAGGGAAATAATTCCCCTGGAAAAAACGAGGGCAGGCACAGATCCATTTCTCCCCCTTGAGCCCCTGCCAGGGCCTGCTGGGGTTTTTTATTTGTTAATTGAGAAGCCATTCCCTTTAGCAGAATTAAAAGTAAAGGGGGCTCCCTGTGCAAGCGCTGGGCGATTATGGACCCCTGGGGTGACGTCACATCGCAATATTTACTAAGCAGACTTTGTTCAGGGGGTGGTTTGCTATTAAGCATAAGCATAAGCATGAGCGTTTTATTGTCATTGTGCACGCACAACGAAATGTACAGCAGCATTCCTCGATGCACACAATTTCAGACTCATACCCCATCCTCGCTTTCCCCTTCCTCCACCCATCCCTACACAGCCCCAAACACATCAACACGAAGCCACCGAGTTCAGCATCGCCACAGCTCTAGAGTAGAAGCTGTCTCTAAGCCTCTTTGTCCTAGTTTTGATAGACCTGTATCGTCTGCCGGATGGTCACAGTTCAAAAAGAGAGTGTGCTGGAGGAGACGGGTCTCTCAGAATATTTTGGGCTTTCTTTAGGCTTCGGAAATTGTAGAGTTCTTCCAAGGAGGGGAGAGGGCAGCCGATAATCCTCTGTGCAGTAGTGATCACCCTTTGGAGCGCCTTCCTATCTGCCACTGTGCAACTGGAGAACCATACACAGATGCAGTCGGTTAAGACCTTCTCCCATCGTCTACACTTTACCTCCAGCAAGCTGGGCTCTCATTTTACCAATCTCGGGAAGACGGAAGGCGGAGTCAACCTTGAGCCAACTACCTGAAGCTGACTTCCATCCAGACTGAACTCAGGTGGCGAGAAGAGCTTTGGTTGCATTGCCCTGCTCTGTCTCACAGTACTCTTGGGAAGGGGGGGGGGGCACTAGAGGAACAGAGAGAGCCAGCATGGTGCAGTGCTTAAGGGCGACAGACTCTAATCTGGAGAACCAGGTTTGATTCCCCACTCCTCCACGTGAAGCCTGTGGAGTGACCTTGGGCCAATTGCAGTTCTCTCAGAACTCTACCAGCCCACACTGAGTCAGGCAATGGCAAACCGCCTCTGCACAAATCTTGGCTTGAAATCCCGATGGGGTCAGCCGTGACCTGACAGCCCTTCCCACCCCACCACCACCACCACCACCACCACCAAGGAACAGATCTAGGGGGCCCTGCTTGCTTTTCTCTTGAGAAAGACGGGCCTTTCAAAACTCCCCCGGCTGTCCATTTCCTACACGTTTGTTCCACGCATCCATCCCAGCCTGACCGCCCTGACCGACCTGCCAGGGTCCTCTTAGACGTCCACTTCCTTGATTCTGCTTTTCTTCCTTCCAAATTTATATGGGTGGAAAATCCCACAAATGCCTTTAACCTGAAGTACAGCAGGTACAAAGAATGTGGGAATACACAAGCAAATGCAGGCAGGAAACTGCTCCAGTGCATCGTGCCTCCTTTTGGCGCTGGGTTTTAGCTGCGCGCACACGTTTGATCTTGTTGTTAAGGTAAAGGGAAGGAAAATGGGGGGAGGGTGGAAGGAAGGCAGCTAATGGCGGCAGGTTGCTGTTTCTTGAACCGGTGTCATTTGGCGGTGTGGCGAGTGGACCGCGATTCCACCAGATTCTGCCTTTTTTCCATTGGACTGTGAATGAAATATTTATAGAATTACAGTCGGGAGAGCCTTATGGACTCATGGAATGATTTCATTCGTGATTATGTTATTTTGTCAATATTGCATATATGCACTTTAGTCATTGTTATTAATGCTTCCTTGTGCAATTCCTGTTGTGTGGTCAGTTTTTTGGGGGTTTGGCCAACCTTGTTCCTTTTCTCTTGGTTCAGTCTTGCCCTCAATTCTTCCTTTCCAAGGCAGCTAATGCCACAGCATCTGATGGGTATATGGTGCTTTCTTTGACGTCCAGAGGTCAAAGGGAAAGAATTGTGCGAGCTGTAGAGCACAGGCGTCAAACTTGCGGCCCTCCAGATGTTATGGACTACAGTTCCCATCATGGGGGGGTGGGGGGGGGGGGGGGTGGGGGGGGGGGGGGGTGGGGGGGGGGGGGGGTGGGGGGGGGGGGGGGTGGGGGGGGGGGGGGGTGGGGGGGGGGGGGGGTGGGGGGGGGGGGGGGTGGGGGGGGGGGGGGGTGGGGGGGGGGGGGGGTGGGGGGGGGGGGGGGTGGGGGGGGGGGGGGGTGGGGGGGGGGGGGGGTGGGGGGGGGGGGGGGTGGGGGGGGGGGGGGGTGGGGGGGGGGGGGGGTGGGGGGGGGGGGGGGTGGGGGGGGGGGGGGGTGGGGGGGGGGGGGGGTGGGGGGGGGGGGGGGTGGGGGGGGGGGGGGGTGGGGGGGGGGGGGGGTGGGGGGGGGGGGGGGTGGGGGGGGGGGGGGGTGGGGGGGGGGGGGGGTGGGGGGGGGGGGGGGTGGGGGGGGGGGGGGGTGGGGGGGGGGGGGGGTGGGGGGGGGGGGGGGTGGGGGGGGGGGGGGGTGGGGGGGGGGGGGGGTGGGGGGGGGGGGGGGTGGGGGGGGGGGGGGGTGGGGGGGGGGGGGGGTGGGGGGGGGGGGGGGTGGGGGGGGGGGGGGGTGGGGGGGGGGGGGGGTGGGGGGGGGGGGGGGTGGGGGGGGGGGGGGGTGGGGGGGGGGGGGGGTGGGGGGGGGGGGGGGTGGGGGGGGGGGGGGGTGGGGGGGGGGGGGGGTGGGGGGGGGGGGGGGTGGGGGGGGGGGGGGGTGGGGGGGGGGGGGGGTGGGGGGGGGGGGGGGTGGGGGGGGGGGGGGGTGGGGGGGGGGGGGGGTGGGGGGGGGGGGGGGTGGGGGGGGGGGGGGGTGGGGGGGGGGGGGGGTGGGGGGGGGGGGGGGTGGGGGGGGGGGGGGGTGGGGGGGGGGGGGGGTGGGGGGGGGGGGGGGTGGGGGGGGGGGGGGGTGGGGGGGGGGGGGGGTGGGGGGGGGGGGGGGTGGGGGGGGGGGGGGGTGGGGGGGGGGGGGGGTGGGGGGGGGGGGGGGTGGGGGGGGGGGGGGGTGGGGGGGGGGGGGGGTGGGGGGGGGGGGGGGTGGGGGGGGGGGGGGGTGGGGGGGGGGGGGGGTGGGGGGGGGGGGGGGTGGGGGGGGGGGGGGGTGGGGGGGGGGGGGGGTGGGGGGGGGGGGGGGTGGGGGGGGGGGGGGGTGGGGGGGGGGGGGGGTGGGGGGGGGGGGGGGTGGGGGGGGGGGGGGGTGGGGGGGGGGGGGGGTGGGGGGGGGGGGGGGTGGGGGGGGGGGGGGGTGGGGGGGGGGGGGGGTGGGGGGGGGGGGGGGTGGGGGGGGGGGGGGGTGGGGGGGGGGGGGGGTGGGGGGGGGGGGGGGTGGGGGGGGGGGGGGGTGGGGGGGGGGGGGGGTGGGGGGGGGGGGGGGTGGGGGGGGGGGGGGGTGGGGGGGGGGGGGGGTGGGGGGGGGGGGGGGTGGGGGGGGGGGGGGGTGGGGGGGGGGGGGGGTGGGGGGGGGGGGGGGTGGGGGGGGGGGGGGGTGGGGGGGGGGGGGGGTGGGGGGGGGGGGGGGTGGGGGGGGGGGGGGGTGGGGGGGGGGGGGGGTGGGGGGGGGGGGGGGTGGGGGGGGGGGGGGGTGGGGGGGGGGGGGGGTGGGGGGGGGGGGGGGTGGGGGGGGGGGGGGGTGGGGGGGGGGGGGGGTGGGGGGGGGGGGGGGTGGGGGGGGGGGGGGGTGGGGGGGGGGGGGGGTGGGGGGGGGGGGGGGTGGGGGGGGGGGGGGGTGGGGGGGGGGGGGGGTGGGGGGGGGGGGGGGTGGGGGGGGGGGGGGGTGGGGGGGGGGGGGGGTGGGGGGGGGGGGGGGTGGGGGGGGGGGGGGGTGGGGGGGGGGGGGGGTGGGGGGGGGGGGGGGTGGGGGGGGGGGGGGGTGGGGGGGGGGGGGGGTGGGGGGGGGGGGGGGTGGGGGGGGGGGGGGGTGGGGGGGGGGGGGGGTGGGGGGGGGGGGGGGTGGGGGGGGGGGGGGGTGGGGGGGGGGGGGGGTGGGGGGGGGGGGGGGTGGGGGGGGGGGGGGGTGGGGGGGGGGGGGGGTGGGGGGGGGGGGGGGTGGGGGGGGGGGGGGGTGGGGGGGGGGGGGGGTGGGGGGGGGGGGGGGTGGGGGGGGGGGGGGGTGGGGGGGGGGGGGGGTGGGGGGGGGGGGGGGTGGGGGGGGGGGGGGGTGGGGGGGGGGGGGGGTGGGGGGGGGGGGGGGTGGGGGGGGGGGGGGGTGGGGGGGGGGGGGGGTGGGGGGGGGGGGGGGTGGGGGGGGGGGGGGGTGGGGGGGGGGGGGGGTGGGGGGGGGGGGGGGTGGGGGGGGGGGGGGGTGGGGGGGGGGGGGGGTGGGGGGGGGGGGGGGTGGGGGGGGGGGGGGGTGGGGGGGGGGGGGGGTGGGGGGGGGGGGGGGTGGGGGGGGGGGGGGGTGGGGGGGGGGGGGGGTGGGGGGGGGGGGGGGTGGGGGGGGGGGGGGGTGGGGGGGGGGGGGGGTGGGGGGGGGGGGGGGTGGGGGGGGGGGGGGGTGGGGGGGGGGGGGGGTGGGGGGGGGGGGGGGTGGGGGGGGGGGGGGGTGGGGGGGGGGGGGGGTGGGGGGGGGGGGGGGTGGGGGGGGGGGGGGGTGGGGGGGGGGGGGGGTGGGGGGGGGGGGGGGTGGGGGGGGGGGGGGGTGGGGGGGGGGGGGGGTGGGGGGGGGGGGGGGTGGGGGGGGGGGGGGGTGGGGGGGGGGGGGGGTGGGGGGGGGGGGGGGTGGGGGGGGGGGGGGGTGGGGGGGGGGGGGGGTGGGGGGGGGGGGGGGTGGGGGGGGGGGGGGGTGGGGGGGGGGGGGGGTGGGGGGGGGGGGGGGTGGGGGGGGGGGGGGGTGGGGGGGGGGGGGGGTGGGGGGGGGGGGGGGTGGGGGGGGGGGGGGGTGGGGGGGGGGGGGGGTGGGGGGGGGGGGGGGTGGGGGGGGGGGGGGGTGGGGGGGGGGGGGGGTGGGGGGGGGGGGGGGTGGGGGGGGGGGGGGGTGGGGGGGGGGGGGGGTGGGGGGGGGGGGGGGTGGGGGGGGGGGGGGGTGGGGGGGGGGGGGGGTGGGGGGGGGGGGGGGTGGGGGGGGGGGGGGGTGGGGGGGGGGGGGGGTGGGGGGGGGGGGGGGTGGGGGGGGGGGGGGGTGGGGGGGGGGGGGGGTGGGGGGGGGGGGGGGTGGGGGGGGGGGGGGGTGGGGGGGGGGGGGGGTGGGGGGGGGGGGGGGTGGGGGGGGGGGGGGGTGGGGGGGGGGGGGGGTGGGGGGGGGGGGGGGTGGGGGGGGGGGGGGGTGGGGGGGGGGGGGGGTGGGGGGGGGGGGGGGTGGGGGGGGGGGGGGGTGGGGGGGGGGGGGGGTGGGGGGGGGGGGGGGTGGGGGGGGGGGGGGGTGGGGGGGGGGGGGGGTGGGGGGGGGGGGGGGTGGGGGGGGGGGGGGGTGGGGGGGGGGGGGGGTGGGGGGGGGGGGGGGTGGGGGGGGGGGGGGGTGGGGGGGGGGGGGGGTGGGGGGGGGGGGGGGTGGGGGGGGGGGGGGGTGGGGGGGGGGGGGGGTGGGGGGGGGGGGGGGTGGGGGGGGGGGGGGGTGGGGGGGGGGGGGGGTGGGGGGGGGGGGGGGTGGGGGGGGGGGGGGGTGGGGGGGGGGGGGGGTGGGGGGGGGGGGGGGTGGGGGGGGGGGGGGGTGGGGGGGGGGGGGGGTGGGGGGGGGGGGGGGTGGGGGGGGGGGGGGGTGGGGGGGGGGGGGGGTGGGGGGGGGGGGGGGTGGGGGGGGGGGGGGGTGGGGGGGGGGGGGGGTGGGGGGGGGGGGGGGTGGGGGGGGGGGGGGGTGGGGGGGGGGGGGGGTGGGGGGGGGGGGGGGTGGGGGGGGGGGGGGGTGGGGGGGGGGGGGGGTGGGGGGGGGGGGGGGTGGGGGGGGGGGGGGGTGGGGGGGGGGGGGGGTGGGGGGGGGGGGGGGTGGGGGGGGGGGGGGGTGGGGGGGGGGGGGGGTGGGGGGGGGGGGGGGTGGGGGGGGGGGGGGGTGGGGGGGGGGGGGGGTGGGGGGGGGGGGGGGTGGGGGGGGGGGGGGGTGGGGGGGGGGGGGGGTGGGGGGGGGGGGGGGTGGGGGGGGGGGGGGGTGGGGGGGGGGGGGGGTGGGGGGGGGGGGGGGTGGGGGGGGGGGGGGGTGGGGGGGGGGGGGGGTGGGGGGGGGGGGGGGTGGGGGGGGGGGGGGGTGGGGGGGGGGGGGGGTGGGGGGGGGGGGGGGTGGGGGGGGGGGGGGGTGGGGGGGGGGGGGGGTGGGGGGGGGGGGGGGTGGGGGGGGGGGGGGGTGGGGGGGGGGGGGGGTGGGGGGGGGGGGGGGTGGGGGGGGGGGGGGGTGGGGGGGGGGGGGGGTGGGGGGGGGGGGGGGTGGGGGGGGGGGGGGGTGGGGGGGGGGGGGGGTGGGGGGGGGGGGGGGTGGGGGGGGGGGGGGGTGGGGGGGGGGGGGGGTGGGGGGGGGGGGGGGTGGGGGGGGGGGGGGGTGGGGGGGGGGGGGGGTGGGGGGGGGGGGGGGTGGGGGGGGGGGGGGGTGGGGGGGGGGGGGGGTGGGGGGGGGGGGGGGTGGGGGGGGGGGGGGGTGGGGGGGGGGGGGGGTGGGGGGGGGGGGGGGTGGGGGGGGGGGGGGGTGGGGGGGGGGGGGGGTGGGGGGGGGGGGGGGTGGGGGGGGGGGGGGGTGGGGGGGGGGGGGGGTGGGGGGGGGGGGGGGTGGGGGGGGGGGGGGGTGGGGGGGGGGGGGGGTGGGGGGGGGGGGGGGTGGGGGGGGGGGGGGGTGGGGGGGGGGGGGGGTGGGGGGGGGGGGGGGTGGGGGGGGGGGGGGGTGGGGGGGGGGGGGGGTGGGGGGGGGGGGGGGTGGGGGGGGGGGGGGGTGGGGGGGGGGGGGGGTGGGGGGGGGGGGGGGTGGGGGGGGGGGGGGGTGGGGGGGGGGGGGGGTGGGGGGGGGGGGGGGTGGGGGGGGGGGGGGGTGGGGGGGGGGGGGGGTGGGGGGGGGGGGGGGTGGGGGGGGGGGGGGGTGGGGGGGGGGGGGGGTGGGGGGGGGGGGGGGTGGGGGGGGGGGGGGGTGGGGGGGGGGGGGGGTGGGGGGGGGGGGGGGTGGGGGGGGGGGGGGGTGGGGGGGGGGGGGGGTGGGGGGGGGGGGGGGTGGGGGGGGGGGGGGGTGGGGGGGGGGGGGGGTGGGGGGGGGGGGGGGTGGGGGGGGGGGGGGGTGGGGGGGGGGGGGGGTGGGGGGGGGGGGGGGTGGGGGGGGGGGGGGGTGGGGGGGGGGGGGGGTGGGGGGGGGGGGGGGTGGGGGGGGGGGGGGGTGGGGGGGGGGGGGGGTGGGGGGGGGGGGGGGTGGGGGGGGGGGGGGGTGGGGGGGGGGGGGGGTGGGGGGGGGGGGGGGTGGGGGGGGGGGGGGGTGGGGGGGGGGGGGGGTGGGGGGGGGGGGGGGTGGGGGGGGGGGGGGGTGGGGGGGGGGGGGGGTGGGGGGGGGGGGGGGTGGGGGGGGGGGGGGGTGGGGGGGGGGGGGGGTGGGGGGGGGGGGGGGTGGGGGGGGGGGGGGGTGGGGGGGGGGGGGGGTGGGGGGGGGGGGGGGTGGGGGGGGGGGGGGGTGGGGGGGGGGGGGGGTGGGGGGGGGGGGGGGTGGGGGGGGGGGGGGGTGGGGGGGGGGGGGGGTGGGGGGGGGGGGGGGTGGGGGGGGGGGGGGGTGGGGGGGGGGGGGGGTGGGGGGGGGGGGGGGTGGGGGGGGGGGGGGGTGGGGGGGGGGGGGGGTGGGGGGGGGGGGGGGTGGGGGGGGGGGGGGGTGGGGGGGGGGGGGGGTGGGGGGGGGGGGGGGTGGGGGGGGGGGGGGGTGGGGGGGGGGGGGGGTGGGGGGGGGGGGGGGTGGGGGGGGGGGGGGGTGGGGGGGGGGGGGGGTGGGGGGGGGGGGGGGTGGGGGGGGGGGGGGGTGGGGGGGGGGGGGGGTGGGGGGGGGGGGGGGTGGGGGGGGGGGGGGGTGGGGGGGGGGGGGGGTGGGGGGGGGGGGGGGTGGGGGGGGGGGGGGGTGGGGGGGGGGGGGGGTGGGGGGGGGGGGGGGTGGGGGGGGGGGGGGGTGGGGGGGGGGGGGGGTGGGGGGGGGGGGGGGTGGGGGGGGGGGGGGGTGGGGGGGGGGGGGGGTGGGGGGGGGGGGGGGTGGGGGGGGGGGGGGGTGGGGGGGGGGGGGGGTGGGGGGGGGGGGGGGTGGGGGGGGGGGGGGGTGGGGGGGGGGGGGGGTGGGGGGGGGGGGGGGTGGGGGGGGGGGGGGGTGGGGGGGGGGGGGGGTGGGGGGGGGGGGGGGTGGGGGGGGGGGGGGGTGGGGGGGGGGGGGGGTGGGGGGGGGGGGGGGTGGGGGGGGGGGGGGGTGGGGGGGGGGGGGGGTGGGGGGGGGGGGGGGTGGGGGGGGGGGGGGGTGGGGGGGGGGGGGGGTGGGGGGGGGGGGGGGTGGGGGGGGGGGGGGGTGGGGGGGGGGGGGGGTGGGGGGGGGGGGGGGTGGGGGGGGGGGGGGGTGGGGGGGGGGGGGGGTGGGGGGGGGGGGGGGTGGGGGGGGGGGGGGGTGGGGGGGGGGGGGGGTGGGGGGGGGGGGGGGTGGGGGGGGGGGGGGGTGGGGGGGGGGGGGGGTGGGGGGGGGGGGGGGTGGGGGGGGGGGGGGGTGGGGGGGGGGGGGGGTGGGGGGGGGGGGGGGTGGGGGGGGGGGGGGGTGGGGGGGGGGGGGGGTGGGGGGGGGGGGGGGTGGGGGGGGGGGGGGGTGGGGGGGGGGGGGGGTGGGGGGGGGGGGGGGTGGGGGGGGGGGGGGGTGGGGGGGGGGGGGGGTGGGGGGGGGGGGGGGTGGGGGGGGGGGGGGGTGGGGGGGGGGGGGGGTGGGGGGGGGGGGGGGTGGGGGGGGGGGGGGGTGGGGGGGGGGGGGGGTGGGGGGGGGGGGGGGTGGGGGGGGGGGGGGGTGGGGGGGGGGGGGGGTGGGGGGGGGGGGGGGTGGGGGGGGGGGGGGGTGGGGGGGGGGGGGGGTGGGGGGGGGGGGGGGTGGGGGGGGGGGGGGGTGGGGGGGGGGGGGGGTGGGGGGGGGGGGGGGTGGGGGGGGGGGGGGGTGGGGGGGGGGGGGGGTGGGGGGGGGGGGGGGTGGGGGGGGGGGGGGGTGGGGGGGGGGGGGGGTGGGGGGGGGGGGGGGTGGGGGGGGGGGGGGGTGGGGGGGGGGGGGGGTGGGGGGGGGGGGGGGTGGGGGGGGGGGGGGGTGGGGGGGGGGGGGGGTGGGGGGGGGGGGGGGTGGGGGGGGGGGGGGGTGGGGGGGGGGGGGGGTGGGGGGGGGGGGGGGTGGGGGGGGGGGGGGGTGGGGGGGGGGGGGGGTGGGGGGGGGGGGGGGTGGGGGGGGGGGGGGGTGGGGGGGGGGGGGGGTGGGGGGGGGGGGGGGTGGGGGGGGGGGGGGGTGGGGGGGGGGGGGGGTGGGGGGGGGGGGGGGTGGGGGGGGGGGGGGGTGGGGGGGGGGGGGGGTGGGGGGGGGGGGGGGTGGGGGGGGGGGGGGGTGGGGGGGGGGGGGGGTGGGGGGGGGGGGGGGTGGGGGGGGGGGGGGGTGGGGGGGGGGGGGGGTGGGGGGGGGGGGGGGTGGGGGGGGGGGGGGGTGGGGGGGGGGGGGGGTGGGGGGGGGGGGGGGTGGGGGGGGGGGGGGGTGGGGGGGGGGGGGGGTGGGGGGGGGGGGGGGTGGGGGGGGGGGGGGGTGGGGGGGGGGGGGGGTGGGGGGGGGGGGGGGTGGGGGGGGGGGGGGGTGGGGGGGGGGGGGGGTGGGGGGGGGGGGGGGTGGGGGGGGGGGGGGGTGGGGGGGGGGGGGGGTGGGGGGGGGGGGGGGTGGGGGGGGGGGGGGGTGGGGGGGGGGGGGGGTGGGGGGGGGGGGGGGTGGGGGGGGGGGGGGGTGGGGGGGGGGGGGGGTGGGGGGGGGGGGGGGTGGGGGGGGGGGGGGGTGGGGGGGGGGGGGGGTGGGGGGGGGGGGGGGTGGGGGGGGGGGGGGGTGGGGGGGGGGGGGGGTGGGGGGGGGGGGGGGTGGGGGGGGGGGGGGGTGGGGGGGGGGGGGGGTGGGGGGGGGGGGGGGTGGGGGGGGGGGGGGGTGGGGGGGGGGGGGGGTGGGGGGGGGGGGGGGTGGGGGGGGGGGGGGGTGGGGGGGGGGGGGGGTGGGGGGGGGGGGGGGTGGGGGGGGGGGGGGGTGGGGGGGGGGGGGGGTGGGGGGGGGGGGGGGTGGGGGGGGGGGGGGGTGGGGGGGGGGGGGGGTGGGGGGGGGGGGGGGTGGGGGGGGGGGGGGGTGGGGGGGGGGGGGGGTGGGGGGGGGGGGGGGTGGGGGGGGGGGGGGGTGGGGGGGGGGGGGGGTGGGGGGGGGGGGGGGTGGGGGGGGGGGGGGGTGGGGGGGGGGGGGGGTGGGGGGGGGGGGGGGTGGGGGGGGGGGGGGGTGGGGGGGGGGGGGGGTGGGGGGGGGGGGGGGTGGGGGGGGGGGGGGGTGGGGGGGGGGGGGGGTGGGGGGGGGGGGGGGTGGGGGGGGGGGGGGGTGGGGGGGGGGGGGGGTGGGGGGGGGGGGGGGTGGGGGGGGGGGGGGGTGGGGGGGGGGGGGGGTGGGGGGGGGGGGGGGTGGGGGGGGGGGGGGGTGGGGGGGGGGGGGGGTGGGGGGGGGGGGGGGTGGGGGGGGGGGGGGGTGGGGGGGGGGGGGGGTGGGGGGGGGGGGGGGTGGGGGGGGGGGGGGGTGGGGGGGGGGGGGGGTGGGGGGGGGGGGGGGTGGGGGGGGGGGGGGGTGGGGGGGGGGGGGGGTGGGGGGGGGGGGGGGTGGGGGGGGGGGGGGGTGGGGGGGGGGGGGGGTGGGGGGGGGGGGGGGTGGGGGGGGGGGGGGGTGGGGGGGGGGGGGGGTGGGGGGGGGGGGGGGTGGGGGGGGGGGGGGGTGGGGGGGGGGGGGGGTGGGGGGGGGGGGGGGTGGGGGGGGGGGGGGGTGGGGGGGGGGGGGGGTGGGGGGGGGGGGGGGTGGGGGGGGGGGGGGGTGGGGGGGGGGGGGGGTGGGGGGGGGGGGGGGTGGGGGGGGGGGGGGGTGGGGGGGGGGGGGGGTGGGGGGGGGGGGGGGTGGGGGGGGGGGGGGGTGGGGGGGGGGGGGGGTGGGGGGGGGGGGGGGTGGGGGGGGGGGGGGGTGGGGGGGGGGGGGGGTGGGGGGGGGGGGGGGTGGGGGGGGGGGGGGGTGGGGGGGGGGGGGGGTGGGGGGGGGGGGGGGTGGGGGGGGGGGGGGGTGGGGGGGGGGGGGGGTGGGGGGGGGGGGGGGTGGGGGGGGGGGGGGGTGGGGGGGGGGGGGGGTGGGGGGGGGGGGGGGTGGGGGGGGGGGGGGGTGGGGGGGGGGGGGGGTGGGGGGGGGGGGGGGTGGGGGGGGGGGGGGGTGGGGGGGGGGGGGGGTGGGGGGGGGGGGGGGTGGGGGGGGGGGGGGGTGGGGGGGGGGGGGGGTGGGGGGGGGGGGGGGTGGGGGGGGGGGGGGGTGGGGGGGGGGGGGGGTGGGGGGGGGGGGGGGTGGGGGGGGGGGGGGGTGGGGGGGGGGGGGGGTGGGGGGGGGGGGGGGTGGGGGGGGGGGGGGGTGGGGGGGGGGGGGGGTGGGGGGGGGGGGGGGTGGGGGGGGGGGGGGGTGGGGGGGGGGGGGGGTGGGGGGGGGGGGGGGTGGGGGGGGGGGGGGGTGGGGGGGGGGGGGGGTGGGGGGGGGGGGGGGTGGGGGGGGGGGGGGGTGGGGGGGGGGGGGGGTGGGGGGGGGGGGGGGTGGGGGGGGGGGGGGGTGGGGGGGGGGGGGGGTGGGGGGGGGGGGGGGTGGGGGGGGGGGGGGGTGGGGGGGGGGGGGGGTGGGGGGGGGGGGGGGTGGGGGGGGGGGGGGGTGGGGGGGGGGGGGGGTGGGGGGGGGGGGGGGTGGGGGGGGGGGGGGGTGGGGGGGGGGGGGGGTGGGGGGGGGGGGGGGTGGGGGGGGGGGGGGGTGGGGGGGGGGGGGGGTGGGGGGGGGGGGGGGTGGGGGGGGGGGGGGGTGGGGGGGGGGGGGGGTGGGGGGGGGGGGGGGTGGGGGGGGGGGGGGGTGGGGGGGGGGGGGGGTGGGGGGGGGGGGGGGTGGGGGGGGGGGGGGGTGGGGGGGGGGGGGGGTGGGGGGGGGGGGGGGTGGGGGGGGGGGGGGGTGGGGGGGGGGGGGGGTGGGGGGGGGGGGGGGTGGGGGGGGGGGGGGGTGGGGGGGGGGGGGGGTGGGGGGGGGGGGGGGTGGGGGGGGGGGGGGGTGGGGGGGGGGGGGGGTGGGGGGGGGGGGGGGTGGGGGGGGGGGGGGGTGGGGGGGGGGGGGGGTGGGGGGGGGGGGGGGTGGGGGGGGGGGGGGGTGGGGGGGGGGGGGGGTGGGGGGGGGGGGGGGTGGGGGGGGGGGGGGGTGGGGGGGGGGGGGGGTGGGGGGGGGGGGGGGTGGGGGGGGGGGGGGGTGGGGGGGGGGGGGGGTGGGGGGGGGGGGGGGTGGGGGGGGGGGGGGGTGGGGGGGGGGGGGGGTGGGGGGGGGGGGGGGTGGGGGGGGGGGGGGGTGGGGGGGGGGGGGGGTGGGGGGGGGGGGGGGTGGGGGGGGGGGGGGGTGGGGGGGGGGGGGGGTGGGGGGGGGGGGGGGTGGGGGGGGGGGGGGGTGGGGGGGGGGGGGGGTGGGGGGGGGGGGGGGTGGGGGGGGGGGGGGGTGGGGGGGGGGGGGGGTGGGGGGGGGGGGGGGTGGGGGGGGGGGGGGGTGGGGGGGGGGGGGGGTGGGGGGGGGGGGGGGTGGGGGGGGGGGGGGGTGGGGGGGGGGGGGGGTGGGGGGGGGGGGGGGTGGGGGGGGGGGGGGGTGGGGGGGGGGGGGGGTGGGGGGGGGGGGGGGTGGGGGGGGGGGGGGGTGGGGGGGGGGGGGGGTGGGGGGGGGGGGGGGTGGGGGGGGGGGGGGGTGGGGGGGGGGGGGGGTGGGGGGGGGGGGGGGTGGGGGGGGGGGGGGGTGGGGGGGGGGGGGGGTGGGGGGGGGGGGGGGTGGGGGGGGGGGGGGGTGGGGGGGGGGGGGGGTGGGGGGGGGGGGGGGTGGGGGGGGGGGGGGGTGGGGGGGGGGGGGGGTGGGGGGGGGGGGGGGTGGGGGGGGGGGGGGGTGGGGGGGGGGGGGGGTGGGGGGGGGGGGGGGTGGGGGGGGGGGGGGGTGGGGGGGGGGGGGGGTGGGGGGGGGGGGGGGTGGGGGGGGGGGGGGGTGGGGGGGGGGGGGGGTGGGGGGGGGGGGGGGTGGGGGGGGGGGGGGGTGGGGGGGGGGGGGGGTGGGGGGGGGGGGGGGTGGGGGGGGGGGGGGGTGGGGGGGGGGGGGGGTGGGGGGGGGGGGGGGTGGGGGGGGGGGGGGGTGGGGGGGGGGGGGGGTGGGGGGGGGGGGGGGTGGGGGGGGGGGGGGGTGGGGGGGGGGGGGGGTGGGGGGGGGGGGGGGTGGGGGGGGGGGGGGGTGGGGGGGGGGGGGGGTGGGGGGGGGGGGGGGTGGGGGGGGGGGGGGGTGGGGGGGGGGGGGGGTGGGGGGGGGGGGGGGTGGGGGGGGGGGGGGGTGGGGGGGGGGGGGGGTGGGGGGGGGGGGGGGTGGGGGGGGGGGGGGGTGGGGGGGGGGGGGGGTGGGGGGGGGGGGGGGTGGGGGGGGGGGGGGGTGGGGGGGGGGGGGGGTGGGGGGGGGGGGGGGTGGGGGGGGGGGGGGGTGGGGGGGGGGGGGGGTGGGGGGGGGGGGGGGTGGGGGGGGGGGGGGGTGGGGGGGGGGGGGGGTGGGGGGGGGGGGGGGTGGGGGGGGGGGGGGGTGGGGGGGGGGGGGGGTGGGGGGGGGGGGGGGTGGGGGGGGGGGGGGGTGGGGGGGGGGGGGGGTGGGGGGGGGGGGGGGTGGGGGGGGGGGGGGGTGGGGGGGGGGGGGGGTGGGGGGGGGGGGGGGTGGGGGGGGGGGGGGGTGGGGGGGGGGGGGGGTGGGGGGGGGGGGGGGTGGGGGGGGGGGGGGGTGGGGGGGGGGGGGGGTGGGGGGGGGGGGGGGTGGGGGGGGGGGGGGGTGGGGGGGGGGGGGGGTGGGGGGGGGGGGGGGTGGGGGGGGGGGGGGGTGGGGGGGGGGGGGGGTGGGGGGGGGGGGGGGTGGGGGGGGGGGGGGGTGGGGGGGGGGGGGGGTGGGGGGGGGGGGGGGTGGGGGGGGGGGGGGGTGGGGGGGGGGGGGGGTGGGGGGGGGGGGGGGTGGGGGGGGGGGGGGGTGGGGGGGGGGGGGGGTGGGGGGGGGGGGGGGTGGGGGGGGGGGGGGGTGGGGGGGGGGGGGGGTGGGGGGGGGGGGGGGTGGGGGGGGGGGGGGGTGGGGGGGGGGGGGGGTGGGGGGGGGGGGGGGTGGGGGGGGGGGGGGGTGGGGGGGGGGGGGGGTGGGGGGGGGGGGGGGTGGGGGGGGGGGGGGGTGGGGGGGGGGGGGGGTGGGGGGGGGGGGGGGTGGGGGGGGGGGGGGGTGGGGGGGGGGGGGGGTGGGGGGGGGGGGGGGTGGGGGGGGGGGGGGGTGGGGGGGGGGGGGGGTGGGGGGGGGGGGGGGTGGGGGGGGGGGGGGGTGGGGGGGGGGGGGGGTGGGGGGGGGGGGGGGTGGGGGGGGGGGGGGGTGGGGGGGGGGGGGGGTGGGGGGGGGGGGGGGTGGGGGGGGGGGGGGGTGGGGGGGGGGGGGGGTGGGGGGGGGGGGGGGTGGGGGGGGGGGGGGGTGGGGGGGGGGGGGGGTGGGGGGGGGGGGGGGTGGGGGGGGGGGGGGGTGGGGGGGGGGGGGGGTGGGGGGGGGGGGGGGTGGGGGGGGGGGGGGGTGGGGGGGGGGGGGGGTGGGGGGGGGGGGGGGTGGGGGGGGGGGGGGGTGGGGGGGGGGGGGGGTGGGGGGGGGGGGGGGTGGGGGGGGGGGGGGGTGGGGGGGGGGGGGGGTGGGGGGGGGGGGGGGTGGGGGGGGGGGGGGGTGGGGGGGGGGGGGGGTGGGGGGGGGGGGGGGTGGGGGGGGGGGGGGGTGGGGGGGGGGGGGGGTGGGGGGGGGGGGGGGTGGGGGGGGGGGGGGGTGGGGGGGGGGGGGGGTGGGGGGGGGGGGGGGTGGGGGGGGGGG